>NW_028289081.1:547500-761219 GCF_059628265.1 Tinamus guttatus | reverse complement strand
TTCCAATAAGGACGCAGGTGACTGGAAGGTCTATCAGGTCTGTACGACTTTCATGCATGCAGTGCATGAAAGGAACATCACCTGCCAAGTTTTATAAGGCCATTTGCTGCAGCTCTTCCCTATGAAGAGACCCAGCCAGTGAGTAAAGCGGGAATTTCGACATTGATTTCCAAGGGAGCTAAACGGAGCTCCCTGAAAATGGAGCGTTAGCATGCAGTGCTCTTTTTCGTCTTATGAATGTGACTAATTAAATGCGTGTATTTTTTAAGCACTAACTGGCTTTTGATAGTCATTTAGAGACTTTTGAGAAAGTCAATAATTTTGATGAAATAAGGCTGTAGGCTCCAGAACAAAGTCCACATGGAATCTGCGGTGTTGCTAGGATACAGCTATTAGTATTTTCAGTGGCTGGGGTATTTTTTGGTGATTTTTATTTATTTATTTTTTTCCTAATAGATTTAGTCTAGCCACTCTTAGAAATAATAGAAGAGGATGTGATTGACTGATCTCATTTACATCATACTCCCCCAGTTTACAGTAACTAAGCCAAATTTGACCCATTCATTTCATCCAATGTTATATACAAAGAAGAAACACAAGCAGTAATTTTGACCTGAGCTCCACGGAGCACCTTTTATTCCCCTTTCAACTTTTTTTTTTCTTTTTTTTTTCCCTGCAGGTGTAGAATTTTCTCCATCTCTGAGTTATGTTCGTGAACTCAGTCTCCCTCTAGTGGCTCATTTCCAAAGGGGTCCTTGGCTTTACTGTCCTGGAGACTTGGATGGGCACAGGATTTGCTCGAGGGTGATGCAGAGCACTGAGGTGACCCATGCGAGTTCAACTATAGAGTTCATGATGTTCAAGAGGTGAGTATAAAATCAATCATCATTTATTATTTTCTGTATTTTTTCATTTTAGATTACTTTAAAAGATTTTTACATCTTCCCATCTCAGACTTACTCTGCTGTACAGACTAAATCGTTCTGCTCAGCATGCAGGATTTGCCTCCTGCATCTTGTTTCCTTCAGCTGTGTACTGTATAAAAGCCTGTATAAAGAAATCTGTGTTTAAGCTGAGAAGTTTCACGTCTAAGAGGTGGACAGATGTGCCAATAACATTCTTTTTGACTTAATATAATGAACATGGTGGATTATGCTATTTTGAGGCCCTTATATTTAGGGGAGAGATAACCAAGAGAAACACTCTGCAGTTATTTTAGTGGCGAACAAGGAAAGGAAAGCTCATTGGAGTTTGTTTTTCACACAGAACAAAGCTTGCTTTTGAAGTCCTCCAGGCCTCTTGCAGTCCTGCATGTGATCCTGTGCCTCACAAGCAGAGGGGAAGGAAAGGTGGTGGGATAACAGCAGGAAGCTTGTATTCAAAGCCAAGTGAGAAATTCACGTTTCTTTACAGTGGTGCATGGATTGAATACTGAGTTAAGCCAGTTCAGCTCCTTGGAAATGACTAGGTAAAGAATACAGATCTGGTTTAAAGAATATTTAAGTCATTATGTGCCATTATTTACTGTGAAGGATGCTGGACCAGGCATAGACTTCCTTCCCAAGCAACAGTAATCAATGAGGGCTGATTCTGAAATGCATCAACAACTCCAGAAAGACCGAGTCTTTCCCACTCGCCTGCTGACTTGAGATAGGCAGGGAACTGTCGTTGCCTTCTTCATGAGCACACTCACATCTAGCAGACATCTGCCCTGTGATGCAGCTTGATTTTCATGTGCCAGAGGCCACTTGGCCATGGGTTTTGCTTTATATGCTGTGATTAAAAAGAAAGCTTGGAGCAATTTAGGATTACCTAGCCTAGAAGTGACCAAACTCCCATGGCATTTCCAGAGACCCCTGAACTACAAGTTACGGAATACTGTTACCTTTCTGTGGAGCATTTTACAGTGTATTCAGCCATGTAACAACTTTCAGAATTTACGTTTTGCTTGAATTTTACTTAATGGTCAGCTTCTATCAGACAATCAGAATTCCTGATCCCTTGAGATATCACTTGAACACTTTCCTGTATACACCATTGAGTAAAAGGTGCACAGAGATGCCTGTTACAGCTCTTCTGTGGCCATTTTGTCTTTCATTTTTGTTTTCATGTTTCAGGTTAAGTTTTCACACAGTTTCCGGGCCAAAGGTGATTTGATTTTGATCTTTAACTTGAGCAAGAACTATTCTATTAGTTTTGTGTGTATAAAAGACTTATATTTATTCTTGACAAATAGAACAAGTTTGGTTTTTTTTTTTTTTGTACTTTTTCTTTCTAACAGTTCCATAGGTAAAAGAGCAGATGTCAAAAGGTAAGAGTTCAGTGTGCCCATGGTCCACTCTGAAATTTCTTCTAGCATCACTCAAAGTAAGTTAAGACTCTCATGTTTGCAAGATAGTCAAGAACATTTGAGGGGTTTCCATGAATACATGAACTGGTTTTAGTTTTAGGTAATTCTCTAGGGTTTTTTTCTTTTGTTTTTAGACTTGGACAATGCATATGTAGGACTGTTTTTGAGAAGGAAGGAAAGGATACAGTTGAAAAAAACTTCTTTTCCGACCAAAAGCACAGGTTCCTTGGGAGAAAAGTCCAAATGACAAGCTGTAGTAATAGCGCCTGGCTAAATGTCAAAAGGGAGGAAATGCCAAGCTGAGACTTCATGCAAACCATGGCTGTCCCAGGACTTGTGCACCTCAATCACTCTCAGAAGGATCATGCATTTGAAGGAGAACATCCATGAACAGCTGTTTCCAGGGGTCAAATGTATCTGGAACCTCTCCTGCAAGCAGTGCTTGATTTTGTCATGTGAAACTTTCTGTCCCAGACCAGACTGGCCCAAGCTTGTAGGAAAAATAATGAGGGAGAGGGGGGCAGGTTTTTTTTTTTTTTTTTAACAAAACAAAGTTATGCAATATCTTGCATTGCTGACATGTTCCCAACATGCCGCAAATGAAGAACTCACTAAATACAGTATATCTCTGGCCATATCATTTGAATATATCTTGTTTCCATGGTAACCTCATTTAACAGCTTGGCTGATATGAAATCATTCCTAGATGGGGGAGCTTTTGCCAAAATCATTTGTATTCAACACTTTAATACCATGTTTTAGGTTTTTAAAAACATTTACTTAAATCTCCGGAGGCAAATATCCAGTTAAAAATCCCTTCAACTTCACCTCTGCTTTGGCCTTTGGTTATTCGTTTATCTTCCTAGGAGCCTGTCAAAAGCAAGGCTTGTGTTTCTGAAAACGCTTCTAGAATCATGGACAATTATTCTACAGCAAGTGATGGTCATCCTGTTCCAGCATTTGGTATAGAAATCATGTTTGAGGGTTGTTGGCTGATTTTGTGGCTGCAGGAGCACCAGCAGCCTGGTGACCACTCAAGCAGTGAAGGCTTCTGCTACTACTAGCTTTGGCTGAACACTGAGTGTCCACGTTAACTGTTTCATGCAGTTTGATTTGCTGTAGGAGCACCGAAAGAAGCCCAGTTACTCTGCTACGAGTTCTGCAAGGTGTCACACCTATCATCTCTAAAATAGCTGATGAATTGTGGAACATTTCCAGTATAGGCATGAAATATGACTGCTCAGATGGCGCTTGTTCTCTTCCTCACTTCCAGGTGCTAAATTGCAGTAAAGCACAGCTAAAATAAGCCTAATGCTTTCCCCGCGTTTCTCATGCATACAGGTATTGTAGTTGCCACAGTGACAATGCACAGCTGTTGGGGAGAGGAAGGATGCTGCTGAACGCCTGACGATGCACTCAGCCTCTTCGAGCCTCCACACCGCAGGGTGCACCACGGTAGCTATTTGAACAGGCAAATAACTTTCCAAGCACCTGTAATATACCCACTTTGGGGCATATTATTGATTAAGGATTATAGGAGCCTGATTAAAGATCTGGAGTGAGGCCATGGAAAGAGTTATGAAGTATTTGGTGTTTATTCTGGCTGCAGTGAGCTTCCTTCAGCTCTAATTAGCCCCACGGTGAAACCACTTGGGCCTTACTGTGCCCCTCTCTGGGGGCAGCGAAACAGTGCTAAAAGCTTGCAGAATGTGTTAGCATTTGCAACCCAACTTTTCTTTTGCCATTTGTTGCCTGGAATTAGCTGAGCTGATCTAACTGCTGACTGTGGTTGTAGTCTGTAGTCTCCCAGCTACACAGATCTGCTTTTTAAGGCCCTTTTATAATCTGATTCAGTTCACTAAGTAGACATATATATATATATGTATATATATATATGTGTATATATATATATCCAGAAAACTCCACAAGAAACAGGAGCACATGGCTGGGAGCTGCAAAAGGAGTGAAGATTTGAGATAGGCAGCCTTTCTGACACGGAGAGCTTTGACTCATCTTTGCACCACCATCTTGCAGTGCAGAACTACACCTTAATACAATTTGTTTATTGTAAATCTCCTGAAAAGGTTCAAAGCACAGGGGACAGCTTCAGCTGAGTTCCTTTAAAGAGGAGGCTTCCAGATATATGGCAAACATCAGGGAAATGTGTATTTTTTTAATTACATCCCTATGAATATCTAAAACTGCTAATATGTTCTTGGGATTTTAAATCTCTGAATTGATGTTGTTCAAGAAGTGCTGGCAGCACACAGCAGCTGAGCAGAGTCAGGTTATCGTTCTCACCATTCTTTTTCCTTGTGCGATGCATCTCGGGAGACTCATTTTTGCCTCTGTGTCACGACTTCTTAGAAATCTCCCTAGGCAAAGGATGTGCTAATTCAGTGCATCCTGTGATTGCCCTTCCTCCACAGCCAGATTAATTTACAGTTATTTGAGATTCCCACAATGTACCTTGAGCTGCTGTGAAGCCTGGTATTTACTGATGTAAACAAGAAATGAACTGAGGCTTTTTTACATGTCTCATTTGGAATAATGATGCAGACTCTGTAGCCTGGCTTTCACTCAGTGTCTTGGAGGTGTGGGGGTTGTACTTGTATATTGTTACTTACAGCTCAGATTGCTTATAACATAATAATTTGTTTTCAACCTGAGACATACTGTTTTAAACCATGACTAGCTCGGTGATAATGGAATCTGGAGGTTTTCATTGAAGCTTACGGTTCCCGTCACAGAGGCAGGTGGTAGATTTTAAGTTAGATAGTTTTTGGTATTATAGTCTCATAGTTTCAATCTTATTTCCAGAGTGCTTGGGTGGTATATCCAAAACCTGATGCCTCACCAGGCACCTTAGCAGAAAATCCCCTGAATTTTATAGATGTACAGACTGAGAACTGCAGTTACGGAGGCAAGGTGAGGTCTCTTTGGGTCAAAAGAAACCAGCACTTTTTTCCTGGCCTCTCTCCTCCTGATCTGAGAAAATCCAGGCTTCTGGCTTTGGATATAGCCAGATATTGGATAAAATGGATACAATATTTATTGATATTTTTCAAAATTAACATTTTTGGTGGGCTCGTCACCAAAATGGAGAGTGAGCTCAGAGCAGGCCTATCACTGAACGGGAGTATCCAAGCTCTCTCAGATGATCATTATCTTTTGCCTTCTATTTAAAGAGGAGTAAATTAAATTGCAAGAGATGGCGCAACTGGTTTTCCAGATCTTATTTAATTTGGCTAAGCAGTTAGCATTTTCCATCTGCACAATATAATC
Source organism: Tinamus guttatus (assembly GCF_059628265.1). NCBI lineage: Eukaryota > Metazoa > Chordata > Aves > Tinamiformes > Tinamidae > Tinamus > Tinamus guttatus. The sequence continues at coordinate 755,584 of NW_028289081.1, read as the reverse complement.
ATTAACTTTTTTTCTTTTTTTTTGTCTCTTAGTGTTACTGTACAGACTGCTTTTTTACGGGTGATCTCTGCCCTTTCTTACTGTTAAATTTCATTTCTGAGGGAGTGTGGCTTCACCTTTTTTTTTCTGTTTGGATTAAGTATATATAAAATTATTCATTCTACTAAATATACTTGCAAGGAATCCTATGTGATTCATGGTCTTTGATCCTGCTATCACTTACGTGGGCGTTTTGCTTTACTACTGTGCATAGTCCCACTGGGGAGAGTCTGATTTTATGAAATACTGTTAAGAAAATAACGTGAGATTTCAGCACATGTCCATGCTGCATTAGGAGGCACATATAGAAGCAGGTGTGTAAGTTAAAGAGGCAAAGAAGACAAGTAATTCCTCTGTCCCTGCAATTTTGAAGCAATGTTGTCCCCATCCGTGGTCAGTTTGTAGTTGCTGTCCCCTTATTTTGGGAGACACGTGTGAGAGTTTTGTGGCCTGAAAAGTGGATTTTCAGGGCTATTTTGGTGCTTTCCAAGCTGAACCAACAGAGGGTTTTTGAGGCGGCACTGCCAGGCCTCTGGTTTACAGCAGCTCACCCACGGGCCAGGGCAAGTGTGGTGCCACTGCGGGGACCTCCTCGCCGTCCCAGTCCTGGTGCTTTTGTCCTGTTGCCTGCGTCCCTGCCCCTCTCTTGTCCCTTGTCCCCCTGGGGCTCCCGCTTCATGTCCTGGTCGCCTGTGTCCCCGCCGCCTCCCCGCGGCCTGTCGCGGCCTGTCGCGGCCCGTCCCCGCGGGCCGCCCCGGCCCCGCCGCGGGCGGAGCGCGGCCGCGCGAGGGAGGGAGATGGCGCTGCGCCCCCCCGCGCCGCCGCCGGGCCCGGAGCTGCCGCTGCACTCGCCGTGGACCTTCTGGATCGACAAGTGAGTGCGGGCCGCGACAGGGCCTTGGAGCGGCGAGCGGCCGCCGGGCCCGCGCCTTCCCCTTCCCGGCCCTCTCCCCGCTCCGTGTTTCCCCCTCTCCCTTCCCCGCCGCCGAGGCCCCTCAGGCCCTTCCCGGCCCCACAGCCTGCTCGGCTTTCCTCTATTTTTTCCCTTAAAAAAGGCACTGTTGGGACTGCTGTGCTTGTGCACTGCCCCAAGCACCGTGAACCCACGGGGAACCCCCAGTCCACTCAACTTCCATTGCTGTGTTGTGGTTTGGTGAAAAGTATGATTTCACCATGTTAAATGCTTTTAAAAACTGTTTTTTTCCACTGATTTCTCCCTGCCCTCCCACTTCCCTCCCGTGATTCCATATAAGCGCACTTAATTAAATGCTGCTGTTGTTTCTTTAGTTGTAAGACTGGTAGCATATGTCACTTTAAAAAATATATAGCTATCGCCTTAAATTTCCAGAAGTTCACGGCTGGTGGTAAAAAAAAAGTGGTCAAACCAAACTAGTGGTTTACGAGTAGAGCTCTTGTGCTTTGTGGTAAAATAGCACCCGGGAGAGGGGTGATAGCAAAGCAGGAGGGATGTTTCCTACCCCAAAAGCCCTTTTGAGCACTAAGGGGCTCTTAAGAATCGGTCTAAATAGATGCAGATATGGATATGCAGTTGTCTTTTTTATTATTATATCACTGTGAGAGAAGTCCATAACTTATGTTCTAAGAGCTCCATAACATGTCATTAAGTTATACTGTTAAAATAAATACCCCTGGGCTCCACAGCGCTATGCGTAGCAGCTGTGAGGGCTACCAGGTACCTGACACCTGAATATGGTGCTGACCCCACCTGTATAACATTATCCCTTGATGCATCTCCTCCTCCAAAAGTCAATGTCTTATCTCCCATCAGCATTTCTTTCTGTAGATGCCTTAGCATCAGCCCCTGGAGGCTGCAGCTCTAGGAGCAGGTAAACTTTGTTTGTGGCCTTTCCTATATGGTGCTGGGCAGCTGCATTTCCTGTAAGCATGAAGCCTTTTTTGGCACCTGGGGCTACAGCATTTACCATCTGATACTGCTTTCTCATATATTACTCCATATTCATTTTAGTAAAGAGAGAATGATAAAAGTGTTAGGGGGAATATTATTCATCAGTTTGACAAGTAAGATCTTCAAGTGTCAGCAGGTCAGCCAACTCATAGAAGTCAGAAAAAGGTTTATTTATTTATTTACTTTTAAGAGAAATAAGATTTTCTTATTAATTGTGAAAATTTTTTCAGTAATTTCAAATATTTACCAGTGTTAGCAGCTACCTGTTTTTTTCAAGCTGACCATGAGGAGCTAGAGGTTCGGTGTACGGTGAGTTTTCATACGATGTGTGTGAATGTACATGTGGTGGTGGGGACACGTGCTGCTAATGTACCAACTTCAACCAACTGCAAGGAAAATATCAGTTCCTTCCTTGGCAAATCAGTGCTGTCAGAAAATAAGCATAGATTGTGTTAAAGTCTGGGAAGGAAGGCTCGTGTCTAGCTGAATTTTGTCAAAGATTCTCTTCCTTGGGGGGAAGTGTTAGTGTGTGTCTGTACAGATGGGATGGTAGGATCATGGTTGGCCTGTTGGGTCTTCTTGCCTGTCTCCTCACAGGGATTTTCAGTTAGTTTGTTGTAAGAACAATTTAACTTTTATGTATCTGTTTTTTGCGAGGAAAAGCATGATAATAAATATTATCAAATGCAAGGCAGTGCTATTAGTCTGCTCTAGGAAAGTGGAAGGGTTCTTAGAAAGCACATTGTCTTTGCTTGTTTTTCTCTCTCCATGTTACTCTGATGAGTTTTATATAAATAAACTTTAGAGATAAATTCTGATAATTGAGCGATTTTCATAATAAATGTGAATGTTCATAGCTGAACATATCAAATATTTGAAACAAAGCTTAATACTTTCCCTTCTTCCCTATAGCAAGATCTTGTTTATCTAGAATTTTCTATTCCATCTATTAAAGCTCATGAGTAGGTGGCTTACAATGAAAAATGATGGATAATATTACAAAAATGTTCAAACCAGTAAATGCTTTTTGACAGGCTTTGATAGCTTGAAATCAGTCTTTGTCTGGATTCAGAATGCATTACTAGATTTGTTTAGTTGCCACAGCATGGTTTTTGAGTGCATGCTTTGGAATTAAATATTTTGCTTATCTATACCAAAGCCAGTTGCAGCTAAATACTTACAGTGTTTTTTTTTTTCTGGCATGCTCAGATGCCTTTAAAGTTGCTGCCACTGGAGCCATGGGAAGATTCCCATTGGGAAACAAAGGCCTGTGTGACAGTGAGCACATGTGGGAAAAAAACCCTACCCTTAATTCTTTGTAGGCAGACAGAAGAGCTACAGTTCAGCATTAGACATTAACATAAGCACGACCACCTGGATATTTATTCACAGATAAAACAATGGCGTTTATCTTTGTGTCTTTGTTCATTATTCACGGCAGAATAATGAAGAAGTAGCTGCAAGCTGCCATTGGGATTCAGTTTGGGCAGGTTATGCACAGCTCCGTTTTCTCTCTCTCTTAACTAATGCTCATGCACTTGGCTGTAAGGTAGGGAAGATGTGTGGAAATTAGTTGTTGGCCATGGCTTGAATGGAAAGTTCAACATGGAATGGCAGATTGATGTTGCTGCTGATGGCAGGAAAGTTATTCTGAGTGAGCAAGTTCTGTCATGGCCTGTTTTAAGGATCAGTATTTGCAGTTTACCTGGTTTGTAGTGAGGTTTGTCAGCAAAGTGCACAACCACCTTATGACTCTTAACTTATGTCGTAACTCTTTTTTGGAAAAGTTGCAAAACCAGGAATTTCACTTGAAACTCATCTAGCTACTCTAAACTTTTTCTGTATTATTATTATTTTTAGTTGTTGTTCTGTGGGTTTCAAGGCACAAAACCCAGACAGTTGTCATTCATGCTGATGTGTGGAGCTTATGGGTGGCTATCACAGAATCACAGCACTCCAGATTTGTCACCGTCCTGTAATCTGGCAGGAAATTGAGTGCTTTTTCCTCCGGTTTTCTGTTGCTCGAGTACTTTGTTTCGATGTCTGCCACTTTGGCTGACTGTGACTAATACATTGTTTCTGTCTTACACAAATGCATTAATCCTAATTTATGCAAGTGTAATTCCTCTTAGTGTGGCAAATGACACAGAACTGAAACTTTTAAGTTGATGTATGTTGTCATTTTATAATTTGCAGTCTTTCCAATAGTTTGTTTCTCCTGGTTAATCAAATCGTGAGTTGGGTTATTGGCTGTAGCCAGAAGTAATAGATTACGAATGATCTAGAGGTATAGCAGAGTGTTCCTGAGAACTTTGAACATTATTTAAGTGTAAGCTGGATGTAACAAATAAAAAGGATTAGTTGGTTATTTGAATATTTATTTTGGAGAGTTCTCCATCTTTTTAAAGTTTTATTTGCAGCTATCAAAATGAAGCTTTTGATGACCTTGGAGTGGAATGTTCTGTCTGTCTGTCTTGGTCCATTTTCAGAATGGCTTTAGAGTTGCTGAATGGCTACTAGCAGCACCTAGATCATTTTTGGCTATGGTTACAGAGGATCTTTTCATCTCACATTTGAATAGACTTTATTATTATAGAATCTCAACAGCAATATCAAGGTGGATATATAGAACGATGCTTCTATAAAGCAAAGTCACAAAGCAAAGGTAATTCCATATGTATTGGTGGCTATTGAACTAACACGTTGTAAGCAGAAGCACTTGTCTTTATTTCTGTTCGATTAGTTTGAATTTCTGTTTGTGCTTTAACGTTGAGTGCAAAAAAGGCAACTTCAGTCTATCAGTTTTCCTGCGATATCTTTCATAGTACATAGACCACAATAGTAGAGCCAACACCTGTCAATTTCTTGTCTGTTTTTGGTAACCTTTGGTTAAAGTAATTATTGAGACTTGGACATTTAATACACTATTTTTTAAGATGAAATGGAAGGTTGCCTTGCTCAAAAATCAAGCTGCTTTAATGACCTTAGTTCTGTGTTAGAAACAGCACTTTGGAATTAGGGCTTACATGAGTTCGGGTCCTGCGCTGCTTATGTGACTTTGTAGTTTTGTGCCATCTAGTGGTGTGTGCAAGCAAGCAAGACTTCCAATTCAGAATACAATTCTGCAAATTTACAGTACTTCAAATGTAGAACTAATTATGTAGCTAGAATTTTTTAAAAGAACATGGAAGTACGAAATAGTGAGAATGTTTTAAAATGGCCCAAAAAATCTGGGTTATACTGAATGCAAGTAAAAAGAAATAATGGATGATAGCTTGAAACCTTTAAAATCAAACTATTTTTTTAAGGCTGATAAGAAAGTGTGGTGGCCCTTAAAAGGAACACAGGTGTTTTTGGTTTAAAATCTGATCTTAAGTTCTGCAAACATCTTAATTCTGCAAACAACCTGACAAATCTCAATTCATCCAAAATTATAAGAACAGTTGAATTCCGGGTTTTAAATAAGTAATTGCAACTTTGCCATGTGACATTTCAGCTTCTTGTGAATATGATTCACTTTTCTCCATTTACCTCCCTCCCTTTCCTTCTGCCCCCAGGTAAAATATGTATTTTTATTAACCTCTCTCTTTTTTTTTTTTTTTTTTTTTCTCTCCCTCCCAGGTCACTTCCTGGTACAACAGCAGCTGAATGTGCATCAAACTTGAAGAAGATTTATACAGTGCAAACAGTGCAGGTGAGATTAGCTCTGCAACAGTAGTTCCTACACATGCAAATTGAAACTTAAGGTGTGGAGTTACATTATCTCTCATATGGATGAGTCATTCATGCCTTCACTCACCTGTGGTATGGAATGTATGTGCTGCTCTTTGCATGTGGTGTCACTTAGTCATTTTTTTAATTTCATTTGGCTTTCCAGACCAGAATAGGGTGATTTATAATGATTTGTTTTGATCAGACGAGCCAACTCTCCTGAACCATTCCAGATTCCTCTGGTGCTGCTATTGGATTGTTGTACTTGATGTACTTTAAGTATTTATCCTGTTTTTTTCTCTAGTTGCTCTTTAATATGTCAGAATTAGAGCTTGTGGTTGTGATTTTTCTGCTCTACCCTTGGCACTGCAGCGTTCTGGCCAATTGATTCTTGTGAATTTGAGCCAATCACATGGTAATTCTTTTCTCATCTTTTCTTTGATCAGCTTTTGCAGATCATTGCTTAGCATTAAAGAGCAAAAACAGAACACAGAATTCAATATGTGTCCTTGATTTTGCTATCCTTTATTGATATCCTTGATAATTTTTCTTCTCTTTTAGTGACGAAGATAATGGAAATGGCTTTTAGATGGAATTGCCAAGGGCCATAAAAATTATCACATAATATTGTGATGTTTGGTTTTGATGTTGCATTTATACCTAGTGTTACCTGACTGCAGGTTGCTGCCACATACATCTTTAAAATCTTTAAGCAGTGAAACAAGTTTATTTCAGAGTATTTTGTTGTAAAGTACAAGAAGATAGCAATCTAACAGTAAAATATGTGATGGTTTTGGAGAAAATGAACAGTGGAAATTAATCTGCTTGAAAGTTTTTCTCACATGTTAGTGCAATTATCTTTTCTTTTTCTTGTTTTCTTTCTTAAGAATTTCTGGAGTGTCTACAACAACATCCCTCTGGTGACAGATTTGCCTCTGAGATGTAGTTACCATCTAATGAGGGGAGAGAGACGGCCGCTTTGGTGAGTGTCTTATCACTAGACATTCTGAGGAGTGGGTAGTGAAAAGCATTAAGTACACGGTGAAAGGAGGCAAGAGGGAGACAGGAGGGTCTTGTCACTGTTGCCTGCAACTCGCTGAACTAAGGATGTTTCTTTTGTAGGTCTATCAAGGTCTTGTTAGGCTTAAAAGTTACTGAAGCGAGTCTATTTTAAAAAGATGGTAACTAATTGTCCCCTTTGGAATGAAAAAAAAAATGTAAATAAGAAATTAAATAATGATTTAGAAATTAATGAATTATGGAACTTCAAGAATGCATAGGAAATACTTAATGGAATGTTACGCCTTCATGTGAATTACTAGTATTTAATTGGTTTTAACTTACACATTTTTTTTTTCTCTCCGCTGAAGATAGTGTAGTAACAGTGCAAATGTGTGATACTCCTTGCTAGTTGTTTACCCATGCAAAAGTATAGTTCATATGCATATAACTATATGTATGGGCTTAGATTAAAGCTAAGTGTTAACTAAGTTTAACTACGTCATTATGAAGGGGTAACTTGCAGCAAATTCTACAAGATTGTAAAATGGAAATGAAATTGAGTATAAATCTTTTTATTTTTTTTTCCTCTCTCTCCCCCCAGCCCCAAGAAGCTGAGTGTAGCATATCTTCTTCCTACTAAAATTTCTTTAACTTCTAATTAGATAACTTAAACATTTTTGAGGAGATTTTTTTCTTTTTTGGCCTCGTTTCCACTAGATGCTGATTGAATTAGAATTCTTTAACTTGATCTTAGTATGTCTAACTAAATGTTGACTTAGTATAGGGAGTTTACGTCCTAATCTGAAGAATAAAATAATTTTCTGAAGTGAAATATGTCTGAAAACATGCATTACATGTAACTGGTCAGAATAGTGGTTTGAAAGAAATACTGGTGCCTGTACAAATCAAGTAGGCAAGTGTGTGCAGGTCTTGGTATCTTTGTCAGGATGAGTGGGAACATTTTGTTTCTTCTCTATTTTTAGTTTTGATTTGGTAAATGACTAGCAGGGGTGTGAAATGCAAGGATCTTTTTTGAAAACGATACATCTATTTTAAGGCATCAAAGTAAATGCATATGCTGTATTTTAGAAAAGGGATTGCAAGATGTTGATATCATCAAAGCCCACTAGCTTTTCAGTAATTACCACAGAAGCTTTTCTCTGATTGCAGTTACAGCATGCTGTCTAATTGCAGCTGTCTAATTGTTTTTAAGAGGAACAACTAATTCTGGGCTGGAAATCGAGGACTACGGATATTGGAAGCTGTTGTTCCAAAGTTTGCCTCTCTACTTTTCCCAATGTTTGTCTGGATTGGTGGGAGCCCATTATCTTGAGGAATCTTTAGGTTTTATATTCAACCCTCATTGGTTTAGATATTCAAAAAGTGCATTTTAGGCTATGCCTATGAAAATTTCAACTTTGCTTTTGCAGAGTTCTAAAAGAAAGCTTAAAAACTCCAAGTGTAAAATTTATAAAAAGAATAGTGACAGAATAATCATGGAAAGTCTGCAGGTTTGTTGTTGTACCTCTGCCATTATAAAGCAGTTTCTGTCCTGATCCCAGGCAACTGCAGTCTTTTTATCTAAATAAGGACAATTAATTTCTAGCTGTCACAGAAATGAAGTATTTTTAAGTTCTTCTGTTGAAGTGAATGAACTTGAGAGTAACAAGTTGCTTATGTGAAAATATGCCAGAGTTTTTCCAAAATACAGGGTTACCATAGCAAAACATAAAATTGCTTTGTGGCATGTTCCCATATAGTGTGCAACCACATCAAAGATAGTCTGTGGTCAGGGAAAATGTAAGTATTTTCCAACACACAAAACTTAGTAGAGGGATTAGGTGTTGAGAGATACACTTCATATGAACAATGAAAGATTTATCTCTGATGTCAAAAGTTGTAACTTGAGTAATGCTACCTGGAGTTAATAATTGCATTTCAAATGGTGTTTTTTTCTGGGAAAATTAAACCCCAGACATAGGTTTATCTCAATGTGGATTTGAATGTTTATTTTACTGGTATATTTCCCATAACCAGGGAAGAGGAAAGTAATGCCAAAGGAGGTGTATGGAAAATGAAGGTCCCTAAAGAAAGTACGGTACGTAATATTCACATTTTACTTAGAAGTTATTTGACAAGGGGCTCTCTTTAAACTCTGTAAAATAAAGCTTTTGCAAAGTTTTTCACTTTTGACATCATTCAACACAACAACCAAACACTGTTTTAAGATCCATAACTTTTTTTTGCAAGACAGTGAGAGAGCAATTTTATTTTTATTTTTTAGCAAGTTCAGTGTTTTGTTCTTGACAATATTTGCCACTGTACGGTCAGTGGAGCAAAAGCTGAAGTGTTGCACTCCGTGTCACCTTGGCAAGCGTAGTGTCTCATAAGTGCGTTTGTGCTCAAGACTCGCCGTGCTTGCAGGTGTGCAAAATAAAATATAAAAGTCTTTTCCTGGTAATACTAAAAGCTCAGTTATAGCCAGCTCCTTAGTGATACTCGTCAGGAATGTCACACACAGTTCATCACCACTGCCAGGGTTGTGCTGAAGTTCAACGGGCGACTAAGCTTTCCGCCAGGCTCAGCAGGGCTGCTCGTGCTTCCCCTGCTCCTTTGCACCCGTGTAGGGATGTTCGTAGCCCTGTTTGCTCTGCACCTTTCTCGTGCTGGCTGAAAACTAAGGCTTTGCTTGCATGGACAACTGATCCTGGTGAATGGCTTGCTCCCGCTGGATGAGGGAAGATCTTGTTTATTCTCCTTTGCTGGTTCTGCTTGCGTGGGCAGTGCTCATCGGATCATTTTGTGAGCCAGTTTAACACACAAAGATGGCAGTTTTTCTTATTTTATTTTTTTAATTTGATCAATAGATGACCAGGGATGTAAGTTTACAGGATAGAGAGGAAAAGCAAAAGAGTGGGATAGTCCTCTTTGCTGGCAACAGTGAGCTGTCACATCACCTCGTGCATGTCTTGTGAAGTTATAGCACTTTTTCATTTGCTCTTTTTTTGCTTTGCCTTTTTTTTTTTTTTTTTTTAAATTGAAGAGAGAAAATCTGCTCAGGCATGTCATTGTTTTAGCCTCACTGAAACAATTTGTTTTCTGTGTGCTGGGCTTTGTGCCCCTATTAAAAGCATGTGAGTAACTTTTCCTGTGAACTGTCACAGTGAAGAGATTTGACCTATTCACATGTGTTATTTATGTGTTTAAGTGTGCTCTGGATCAGGCCTTTAAATGCTAAAAGTGAAGTGTAAGAAAAATGTGACAGCCTTGCAAAAGGCATTAAATGCTGAAAGATGGTACTTGAAATTTCAGCCAAAAGTTAATTGATTTTGCCTGTGGGTTTTTTTTTTTTTTTCCATATGTGAATTGCAGCTTTCCTCCTCTCCAATCCCAAGTGAACGCAAAAGACTGGAAATTTCTTTTTCCTTTTATAATCCGAAGTGTGAAGATTGTCAGAAGTGACAAGTGGCTTGAGGGGCCTGCATTTTTGGGCAGTGAATTTGGAGACCTCAGAGAGACATGTTTTTCAGAGGCTAAATGATCACCACTTTTTGAAAGAAGGGAACTTTTTGATCTCTCAAATATCAAATGTCCCTGGTCACTTCTGAATGTTTTAGTTGGAGATTAACTTGAGTCAGCTTTTGGTGCCTTTGTAAACAGGGTAAATATCTTCATGCCTGTGTCTCATTTTTGGCTTTACATTTTTAATGGTCACACATCCACACAGTATCTCTTAGGCTAAGAAGAACTATTTTGCACAGAGCTAAGTGGAAAGGATGTTGTGTTATAGCAGTGCTTTGGTGAGGGTGTGGAGGGAGGGAAATGTAGTTTTCCTAAAGATGTCAGTTTTTAAGATGGTGTGACAAACTAACAGACAAAATACTGACGTTTGAAAATGTTTTTGCATGTGTACAGTGATACTTCTGTATATTAATTTTTAATACAAAAACTAATACTTTTTAGATCCTCATAAGCTTGATCCTGCCTCTGCTTGCTGCTGGATGAAGTGCTTCCTCCCCTTGCGACCATTAGGACAACTCCCGGTAGCGAGCCCCGCGCCTGGTGCCGAGCGCGCGGGGTCAGTGTCGACGTTGTGTGCCAACTCTGCTGTTGACAGGCAAAATACAGCACCTCGGAGACTCTCACACTGACATCCTCAAACTGCCGCGTGGGGCTTTGCAACAGAGAGCTCCTTCCATAGCCTCGGTCTTTATTATGCATCAGATTAGCTGATAATTATCAGGTCGCAGAAATGCATGATGCATTTGTATCCCAGAAGATGGCTTATAAGTGCTCAGAAACCCCATTAAAACAGTTTGTTGGTTTATCTTCATAGCTGCTTGCTTTTTGTTTAACCTTGGTGCCTTTGATTTGTTTTTCTTCTTTTAATTGTACTAAAACCCAAACTAATACGAAATAGCAGAAAAGGCATTTCTTAGCAGTATATGAAAAAGCCATTATGGTGGTATAGAGGAGAAAAAAAGAAAGATGTTGCTATATCCTCAAGAAAGGATTATGTCTGTGTAACCACACACCTTGGAGCACATTACTGAATGTGTTAGAGTTGCATGTAATGTGTTAGAAAACAGATTCAAGTTTTGAATGCTCTTTGGCTTAGGTGATAACAAATGTCAAAAGCAAATAACAATGTAATTAGTCTGCCAGAGCCAAAGAAAACTGGCTGATAGCTTTTCTCTTTTTTTTCTCTCCAGTTTTAATTCTCTAGTTAGCATTTAAATTTGTTGAAAGTCATAGTCGAGGAGAATCAGACGTGATGTTTAAATACCAGAAAACTCTACCAGTAAACTAAATGGGTTTATATTTAAAGTGGATAGTAATTATTTTCCATAGAAACAAATGATTGTAAGTAGAGCTTTATAGTCTCTTTCATGTAAAATTCTTCGGAGAAATCTGCTTTCTTGCTTTACAATAATTAGTGCATTTGGATGAGTCATAGACACAGACAAAGAGAAGGTAAATTTATACTTAAATATTTTAAATATTTATTAGGCCAACTCTGTGTTATGGTATTTACAATCAAAGTGAAAACTTTCTCCAACAATTCTGAAGGAATTAGTAATATAATGCAGAGTGCAAAAATGTTTGCAAAGTATTCGGTGTACAATATATTCTCTTTTTGTCCAGATGACCTGTCCGAAAGAGAATGTGCTCAAAACTGAGCTAACACTTAAATTAAAAGAAAATAAAACAATAGTAACTGTGTGGTTTTTTTTTTTTTTTTTTTTTCTTCTTCTTAGGCTGCAGTTTGGAAAGAGTTACTGTTAGCAACTATTGGAGAGCAGTTTACAGATTGTTGTGCAGCAGGTAACTTTTAAAAATAATTTAGGCCAGCATCACAGTCACTTGGCTTGAAGGTAGACTGTGAAAAAAGGACATTTCAGACATTTTAAGGATGAATTTCATCCTGTGCTTGCTGGTTTGCATGTTCCATTTGGAAGTGGTATTCAGGGAGGGCTTGTGAGTGCTACTTCAAGTTGTATCATCGAATTCTCTATCTCAGTCATGAATAACAAGTATGAGTCTATGACCATTTCATAAGTGAAGGTTCAGCTGCAGAACTGGTTCTCGTTACTGGGAAAAGCAAATGATAACTTGCCAATCCAGTGGCCTACAGGGAATGGATTCTAAGAACTGATTGCTAAGCTAACTTTTCCATTTAGTGTGATATTTTCCATCATTTCTTGCAACCATGTTTACTTCTAGATTATATATAAACAATTAAATTGGCTTTTATTTAATGATAAGGAATATCTCATTAGGAAGTGTTATACCTCTGCTTTATCATTCAGGAGAAAAGAATTTGGTTTCTCCAACCAAAGAGTCTCTTCACAGAGTAACTCAGCAAAGATTTTTTCAAACAAATACTCTCTAGCATAGTTAATATAATAGAGTAGTCATAGCATTAGTTTGCTTGTGATGCATTGTTGGTTGTTTTATCTTTCTCTAAAAGGTTTACTGAACCAATTTCTCACACAATGTATTTCAGTGCTTGCCTGATCTTTTTCAGGATTATAAGAAATAAGTACAAACCTCAGATCCTTTACCTGCAAAAGACATTTCCAATGGGTGCTTTTTAAAGGCCTCCTTATTCCTAGTTGAGCTGATATCAAGAAGGGAGAGTCTCCCCCGGGGAGGGGAGGCAGTCGGTGGAAGGCAGGGGCTGCTTCCCTTTCGGCAGCATCCTGGTCTCGGAGCTGTCTGCACAACTGCATCCGGAGGATTTCCTACAAGAAGTGCTCAAGTTCAGAGTTACCAACACTGCTGGCAGCAGCAGGCCTGCCTGTGGTTTTGGTAACTTCTTTTTGCTGCTACTTTGACAAAATGGAAAGGGAAAACACAGCAATAGAGCTTCCAGTCTAGAATAAGTAGTGTACAGTCTCTGCTCATGTTGTTTTTCCTCTCAATTTTTTCTTTTAGTAAGCTGCTGGAGTAACTTACCTTTAGGAGTTCATGTTACTAGCTTTAGTGAATATTGTGTTCCCCTTCTAGCGCGATAATAAAGATGCATAGCTCTTTGACAGTTCATTAAAACTCTTGTGAGGTAATATTTACAATAGTTTCTACAAGTAATAATGTTTGTTTCTCTCTGGTAACTATTTTGTCTGGTTTCAGCATTGGTAATCTCTTCACTGGAGATTGCTCTCCTTCATTTCTTGAGTTTGTTCAACTTTTGGGCAGTGTTTCATAATACATAAGTATTAAATTAGACATGTCTCACTTTTAAAGAATTCTTTAATAATGCTTCCTCTTCTGTACAGATGATGAAGTAATAGGGGTTAGCGTCAGTGTTCGTGACCGTGAAGATGTTGTACAAGTCTGGAATGTGAACGCTTCTTTAGCAAGTGAAGCAAAAGTTTTAGAGAAGATATATAGACTTCTGCCACACGCATCTTTTAAAGCAGTGTTTTATAAATGTAAGTATTTTGTATGAGTTCATCTCTACCTTCACTAGAGAACTAAAGTGCCAGTAGGATAATATTTCCATGGGCATAACCTGCTTGATTCATCATTAAAGATTTAGAAATTTAGCATCTCTCATTTAATTCAATTTTTTACATCAAAATTACAGTTTTATGCCCCTTCAATGTCATAGTTATCACTCAGAGTATAAAGTATTTTAATTTTAGAATATACTTGGTTTCATATTTAATATTCAAGGTTCGTAAAGTGAGTGATAAAATCTCTTCATAACTCTCAAGACTGCATGCTTTTTAATTTAGGTATTCATATGGTGCAACTTTTTACTGTGAGGATTTTAAAGGATGTCTTATTTTAGGCTGTAAATAAAAGTACTGTCAGAGTAGTCTATTGTCCAAACTACTTGTTTGCATGTTATGTCTTCCTTGACTGCTCACATATTGTCTTCTATTTTCATCTTTACCTTCTTGGGAAAGCTTGCTTGACCAAGTTTGCACTTTATTTTTTCCCCCCCCCTCTCTCTTCTTTAGCACACAGAGAACATCGTGCTTTTGAAGGCCGACGTGGAAAACACTAAGTGCAGTTTGCACCAAGTTCATTCTTTGTCATTTAGCGTTTTCAAGTGCTGTAAACACAGAGGAGGATGGACGAGAAGCAGAAACACCTGCAGAAGTACCACATGGAGGGCCCTTTTGAATTTCTAACATTTCAAATTGGGTTATTGCTACTGAAAATGAAGGAAATTATTGCCTTAATTATTAAGTGCACCATTCATTACTTGTTGTGTTTTTTTTTTAGTTCTTCATTGTTTCTTTACAAATATTTTTTCATCACTTTTTTTTTTGATTGGATTATATTTGTTCCTGTTTCACTAGGAGAGAAAGCTTAAATTTTTTCTGTACTTAGTTAAGTGCAAATGTGCACAAACATGGTATACTGCTTTTTCTAGATGTGCTGTACATAGAGGAGTACTGGCTTGATAAATATGTTTTCAATTTTCATTTTGAAACATTCCTATCATGTTAAGACTTGCTCACTGTCTTTATCCCAAGAGAGAAGGAAATTGTACTGCATTATTCTAATATACCATGCAATCTGGTTTTACACTGGTAACAGTACATATACTGTAAGAGTAAATAACAATCACTGAATGAGAGACTTATAAACACACTTATGTTGGGACTAACCCTTCAAGAGATTATGTTAACCAATAACTTCAGTAATTTCAAAAGAACACTTGTTCAGATTGAGAGATCTTTCAAGAGGAAGCCCTTCAACTCCACACCTCTCATTTTAGGGGGGGCAGTGTTTTTAATTATTTTGTATGTCTCTAAAATATTTTTCTGCACTTTCATGAAAAAGTGTCACGAATCACTTCTAATGCATTTGACTAACTGGATCCATCCCTCACATTTCTTGGATTATTTTAGGCCTCTGCCTGCACCCACAAAAGCATCAGCATCAAAACTTCAGTGCAAAGGGATAGGTCCCATCATACGTAGTTTCAAGCTGTCATGGCACCTTAAGTGATTTTTTTTCTTTTTTTAATATTTACTGGAAAGAAATGGATTTTCTTTTACAGTGTGAATATGAACCATGCTAATCTTTAAATGTTTGTCTGTATTAATTATTTGCGGCGTCGGTTTCTTTTGCTATGCTACCAAAGATTTACTTCGTTCCTTTTGCAAGAAGCTGCAAAGTAGAGGTGAATGTGCACTCCATTGAGCATTGCTTCATTGCTAAGAGTCTTCATTTGGCAACTGTTCAAATTGCACTGTTCAAATTGCACTGATTTCCAAATGTTTAGTATATGAAAAAGGCAGCCATTAGAATAAAAAAATCAAATAAGAATCACATTTGAGGTTTTTTACAGCTTCATCTGTTTTTATAAATTAAAGCTGTGCAGTTAATGAACATTATTAATTAAACAAGTTTTTTAAAATCAAGTATCTTGCCTCTGTAATTGCTTTCTGAGATTAAGTGTTACTGAACCTTCTTTTTTTAAACCCATGTGTTTGGCGATTTTTTTAAATCTTTTGTTCATAGACAAAAAGGTCTTTTTTTTTTTGTATGAGTGTGTTAAATCAGAAATTTGGTTTAAGATTTGGTTGTATCTCTTCTGTATTTTTGGTTACTATTGCAGTGCTTTTCTCACAGTTGAGATTATTTTCTTGCAGTTTTTTGTATACTTTATAAAGTATACACAAAGACTGAAGTTTAAAATATCTCTTTTAACATGAGCTCTTTTTCTGTGGCAATGAGTAAAGCTTCAGCTTCGACAGTTTTTACTGAATAGGGTTTAATGTATGTGCGTGTTTAAAAGCCTCCATTTTTGTCCCTAAGGAGAGGAACTCTTTTTCTAAAGAATGGGTAGAGGAAGGCCTCGGAATAGCAGTTACTTGTTAGGTACCTGCTGATATGTGTGTTTTTGATGTATACAAATATGGAAAAGAAATGCCCCCAGCCTGTATTACAGAGTCAGAAGGTGATTTCAGAGAAGTGAGGGCAGAAACCTTTCAGAAAAAAAAAAAATGTTTTCAAAAGGAGAGCAAGATTTCTGCCTTGAAGAACTTCCTTGTCTTTGGAATACTGATAACAAGTTAATCATATACCTCGCCCTTCCCTTGCTTTTCCTTTTGGGAACAAGCCAGCTTGTCTTACCTGTCCTGCAGGTGAGAGGAAATTCCCTGCAGCCTCCCTGGCTGCAGATCCATTAACTGCAGGAGAACAGGATCTGCTGGCAGAAACAGCAAATTTGGTGATGTAACTGGAACCTGCTAGTTGAAGATGCTACATCCTTCATCTTCCCGAAGGAAATAATTTTTGTGCAGTTCCCTTTCATGCCAATTTTTTCTTCATACCTTTGTGCTTGAACCTTGAATAGGAATTGAGAGATCTTTATCCTAGCTCCATCACGTCACTCTAAGAGTTGCCCGTTGTCCACCAAAACCCAAACTAAAAATTGTTGTCATTTTTGTTTGTTTGTTTTTCCTGTGAAGCTTGCAATTCTGCAGGTGATTATTGCTGGATACTATGATAGTTATTATTACCAGATATCTGGGTTGGCAAAAATACCTTCTGACTAAAACTTGGTATATCATACACCACAATCCAACCTTGAACTTGTTTCAGAATGTGCAATACAAGTTCACAGGAACAAGACAAATCATATTTGTGAATTTTTATCATTGCAAACATTAAGTCTAAGTCCTTTCTAGAATTTTCCAACTGTTTTATAATCCACACTGATCCCTACAGCACTTATATATTTTTACAAAATGGTATTAACAGTTAATTACTTAAAGTCTTTGAAGATGTATTACTTTTACCTGGAGATCTGCTTCATTAAACATGATTAAATGAACCCTTCCCTCCTGCAACACCGCCTAACTTGAGCTCCATCGGCTCCGCAGGGCCAGCTAAGGCTGGGCCAGGATGGTCCTTAGCCGCTGCTCTTGCCCCTTGGGTGTTGTAGAGTGCAGCAGAAGGGTTGGTTTGTGCTGTGTGCGTGCTCACAGTTTTGTTTTGGAGAGCAAGGTTGAAAATAGTAGGGGAGGAGCAGGAAAAAGGTCTAGAAGACGCGTGTTTTTGTTGTTGTTGTATGATGTGCCGTAGAAACGCTGCTCGGTTGCCTCGCAGGAATGCATCCCAGCAGCTGCCGGAGGCTTCGCTGGCTCTTCTGGGCGCTTTCCTTTCGGTACGGCGGGTGCAGAGTGTGCTTGCACATCCTCAGCAGTAAGAATTAGCTGAACTTAATGCTTCCAAATGATGAATGCAAAGGAGGTGCAGGCCATAAGGGGGTCGATCAATACTCAGCCCTTGCCAGGCGGTAGGAGCACAAAAGAAACCAAGCTCATATCCTTCCTAGGACAAGACTGACCAGAGGGCATGAAGCTTAAGAGTCTGCTTAAAACATAAATGTCAGTGCATCGGAGGGAAACTACTGATCTAGAGTAGCTTATATAAATACTCTTGTAGCTACTGAGATGCAAAAGATGTGTATTTTCAGTTGGAAGTCATTTATTTCTTCATCTTTTTCTTTTCTTTTTTTTTTTTTTTTTTTTTTTTTTGTAATTCTCTCAGAAGAAAGAAGATGAGGAAATTAGATTAGACAAAGAGTGGGAGATTGCCCGGGTTGCTATAGAAGCCCTCTCCAATCTTAGGTACTCCTTGACAGGTCTCAGCTTCCTAATTTGAGAGGTTAATGAGGCCTGAGTTATCGCGGAGCTGGCACGCTCCTCCCATGGCACAAATGTAGGGAAATGCTCCGCATGGGAAATCCAGCAGTTCCTCCAGTGGGCATAGAGGGGCTGCCCATGTCACAGGGCCAGGAGCAGCATCTCCTGCCTTACTGCTCCCCAAATCT
The DNA here is from genome assembly GCF_059628265.1 of Tinamus guttatus. Taxonomy (NCBI): domain Eukaryota; kingdom Metazoa; phylum Chordata; class Aves; order Tinamiformes; family Tinamidae; genus Tinamus; species Tinamus guttatus. The sequence continues at coordinate 737,600 of NW_028289081.1, read as the reverse complement.
ATTTTTCTTCCCCAAGCTGCCTCTTGCAAGGCTGCTGCCCACAGTGCCTTCTGTCTTGTGGAGAAACTGGGGGGAAAAAGGGTTTTCCATCAGTGCCAGTAAAACTCCATAAATCGGCAAAGCAGAGCAGGCTGAAAGCAAAGACCAAAGTAGGTATCATTCATCACATGAGGGGGCCTGGAGTTTGTTCAAGCTCCTAATGCGTACGGGCGAGCAGTGTTATGAATAGACACGGGATGAATCCCCTTCTTTTTGGATCATGAATCTGTGTAATAAACACACAAGACAATTTGTATAAAATAGTGAGGATTCTTTCCTAGAGAGGTCATGTAAAGCTATATTTGCACATTGGAGAATTGTTCTCAGGAACGTTTGGCAGTTCAATTTCCATACAAACATGCAAAGGGAAAACAATGCGTTTCCCCAGCGATGGAGGGTGCACGGAAACCTGGGTGACATGAAGCAGCTCCGTGTTCCACGCAGCCCATGGGGACATCTTGTCACTTGTGCCGCCACAACAACGTGCTGCTACGTGGCCATGGGGCCACCAAGTTCCCGAGCCTGGTGGCCAACCAGCTGCACGACTCCATGGATTATCCCCAACAACTCCCTGCTTTCCCTGTTGGCTTTTGCCAGACAAAGACCCAGGATTTTTTCAAGGAGAGGCATTTTGTAGCAAGAGATGTGCTGTCCCAGGCTGCAGGATGCTCTTCTGGAGAACACTGTAAAGGGGGGTGAAAAATTATCTTTTTTTTCACTTCTTTTGAGTTCAAATGGTGTCATGTTCCCCGAGAAAGAGAAATTTTTGGGGTGGGGGGGAAAAACGAGCTGAAATAGCCCAAGTCGAGGACAAAAAGCAAAATACAGGCTTAGCCTTTCCATGGCCTGAGTGTGGCTCCTGGGTGCCTTTAGGCATGAGCTGAAGGTCTCAGACTCGTCCCACTGCAGGCAGTGGCACCAGGTCCTCCCTTGGGTGCTGAACCAGGTGCTGTGAGTGAGGATGGGCTGGGCTGGGGCTTGGGTTTCTTCCACCAGAGTAGCTGATGCTTAGGTGCTGTGGCTGCTGCACGGATGCTTCCGCTGCTGGGTGAGTCGTTACTGCTGGTTCTGGACAGGAAAATACTGGTTTTATTTTTTGCTTGCTCAGATTTACTCCTGTAGATCCCCTGTGATGATTGCAGCGCTCACCAAGGAGCACGGGGGCTTCAAGCTGCCCAGCTGCCCACAGACCTTGCTCAGCAGCATGACGCCATCGACATCTCACCTCCTGCTGGGGCCTTGGGCTTCTGAGGCGAGCCAAAAACTTGCAGAAAAGATTTTTGGCCGCTTGGCTTGCCCAGCACACCTCACTGACTTGCAAAATGCCACAAGACAGGGAGTGATGTCTAAATTTCAGGCTCTGCTGCTTCTGCTTCTCCCTCTGGCGCTGCCGTCGGAGCCACATACAGCTTCCATTCCTAGAAACTTCTCGGAGCCATGAAATCTTGAGTGGAAATTCAACACTGTGATAGTTTTGCTTTTCTATAGCTGCAATGTCTTCCAGATTTAAATGCTTTTTTTAAAAAAAATCCTTTTTTCCCTCCCTGCTCCTGAAATATAGGAGCCATTAGAGATAGTCTGTAATATGGAAGACACATGTTTGTATAGTGTTACTGGTCATATTACTATAGTCTGGACTAGAAAGCCGATCATCTTATAAGAAAATAAATTGTCTCTTTGCCGCTCGTGCTCAGTTTTGTGATTTTCCTTTTAAGGCTCTTGAGTCGAGGGCATAGAGCTCTGATAATTAAAAGCTTATTTAATCTTTGGATTTCATTTGGGCTTATGAATCTAAAACTTGATGGAGCAACAAGAAAATACCTGGAAAGATTCTGAGGAGAAGGGAAGCAGAGGAACTGCCACGAGATGGCAATGCAGCATAACGCACGGTGAGAGACTCATGTAGGCACCGCGCTGCTGCGGCCAGGGCACGCACAGAAGCACCTTCCTGGTGGGAAGTAATGCCCGGGCAGAGGAAGGACTTGTGTAAGGATAATTCTGCCCTTAGTCAGGGGTGTCTGTCACGGAGCCGCGGCTGGGCTGGACTTTTCCTGCAGGAGGCCGCAGGAATTCGCGTCTAACCGGTGCGGCGGGGAGGCTGCTGCAGCGCCCGTGCGAGGGAAATGGGTTTCCTGACGGCAATTTAGGAAAGCCTTTGATTTCTGGGGGGGTATTTCTGAGCCTAACAGCACCTTTGCAAATAGCCTTGGCATAAGATTGTGCCAGGTTTGTGTGTTTTCTCCCTTTTCTGGAGCGCATGCACAGCTAAACCTTGGCCCTCAACATGGGGAGGGGGACGCAACAGGGAGCAAAGTGGAGCCACCACAGGGCAGAAACGAAATTGAAATATCCTTCCCAGCAGTCAGTGAACAAGTGGGGAAGGGTGTTTTAGAGCCTGACTGACATTTTTCCAATGCATTTTCTTCTTTTTTTATTTTTTTTTTCTGCACACTGTGGATGCAGAGATCCAGCTCAAACTTCAGCAGCCAGAGGAGATCTAAAACTGCACACATTGTTATGAAAACAGCCATGGAATTGCTGGGATGAGTCCAATGCTGGGACACATCATGAGAAAGAGGAAGAGAGGAGGAACTTCCCTTCTTAGCATTTTGCACCTGGAAATCTCCCCCAGACTCCTAGTTACTGCCCTATCTGCATTGGAGCTCAAGCATGGAGGCAGAAAAAAAGGACTTTCTTGGGTTAGTAAGCAGCAAAATCTGTCCCTTTGGTCCTTCTGCTGGGGCAAGGTCATGCTGAACTGGCCCTCCATGCCATGGGGCATATTTCCATGCTGCGGGCGGTATTCCCATATCACAGGCCGTATTTCCAGGCAGCACCATGATGAGTATGTAACCATCATGCAGCCCATAACTGACACGAGCTTTGACGGATGCTACTTAGTGCAAATGGGCCAGCGCTCACGTGTTGCCTAATGCCATCCAGGATATTTTTGCCCCAGTTGCAGCCCATCCATCAAAATAAATTGCCAATAAGCAAAGCATTACGATGCTTTCAGAGGGGAAGGAAAGTGGGCGAATTCTGCCCCCAAATGGATATTCAATCTTACAGCACTCGGTGTGTCTCAGCAGCGTGGGACGCCTGGGCTGGCGGCCACGCTGCCACCGTGCAAGCTGGTGTTTTATCCTGTCTCCGTGCCCTGGCTCCTGCCCTGCTGCGCATGGATGTGGAAATGAAGTAGCTTCCGGGGAGCTCATCAGCATGGATTTCATTAGGTTTCCGATAGAAATTGCAGCCTGTTCCCCAAGCCAGGGATGCTACATGGAGCCCGAGGGATACGCTGGCTCTGCCCGCATTTCCCTGGGAGGCTGCTGCCCAGGGGGTTCTGATGCTGCGGTGATGGGCAGGCGCAAGAGGAGGCTGATTCCCAAGTTGGCTTCTCCCACCTTTTCTTTTGTGATTCAAGATCAGCAGCTTCCCTTCCCTGGGGATCCCTGTCAGCGCATCACCCATCCGCATGGGAGCAGATGGATCAGAATAAGGGGTTGAATAAATGCGGTGGCCTCCTGTGCATGGTCTGATGGCCCTTCCCGAGCCTGCTATTCCGGAGGCAATATCTCCTATCAATTGAGATTGGGAGTATTGATCCGAGTTGATTGCTGGGGACAATCACAAAGCGCGAGGGTAATTGACTGTCATGTCCCTCATTGATCGGGCACCACAGTTCACAGCAGCTAACATTATTTTCCAAGTACTTTGCTGCATCTCTTCTAATAGAGAAATATAGGATTTAAGTAACAAAGTGACCTGAGCTCGCTATCACTTAGAGGGGAGCTGAGGCTGTGCCTTAACCCAACCCAAGAATGTTCTCCAATACAAGGGCATCTGGGAAGGAAAACAGGGATTTATGTTTGCATCCAAGTACCTGGGAGACAACACAGGGCTACAGGGCTTGCATAGGACTATTTTATTGCTGCTGCTTGACCACAACATATATATGAAAGAGCAGCTTCGGCCCCAGCGCTGCCTGCAGGCCATAGGACCACGTCTCTCTCTTGCTTAAAATGCTAAAGCAACAAATATTTTATACGCTGGGCTCCACCAGAGTTTGCTAGCAGCTGATCCAGAAAAACTATCCTGGGAAAGGAGCAGATCAGGAAGCATCCCAAGCTGCTGCAATCAAATCCACCAAAAGCTCATATAAAATTTTTACATATAATCAGACGGATGGAAAAATTACCTTATTCCCTGCTGTGCACTTCAGATTAATATAGCCAAATATTATTCAAGCCTAGTACTTACGGTCACTATGAAACATCTTCCTGTACTTACTAGTGCACATAAAATGGCTTTTCTCCTGGAGGATGTGTATCTGCTGTTGTTTTTGTGCAGATCTTGGGATAAAAATCTTCATTTTGCCTGGCAAAACCCCATTTTACCCAGCTGTGCAGCAGATGATGTTTTTGGTCCACAGTGCCCTGGATGCACCAGGGGCTTTTCCTGCAGCTTCCGTGGCTGCTGTTGGAGCAGCAGCTTCAGTCAAGCCCCAGACTTGACTTTTTGCCCCCCAAACCCAATGTCTTCAGCCTTCAGTGAGCATGTTGCCATCTAGCAGTAACTCATCCAGGATTAATGCTGGGCTTGGAGGTTGGTATCGTGCCATGACATTTTGTTGCGGTGGCTCCTTGCAATGCAGATGGCAAAGTCCCTTCTAGTAAGGTCCAGAGATAGTTGCATTCCCATCTAAATCAAATTTCCTAAAGAAAATCAGGCTGCCAAGCAGAGGGTTCCCCTATGCGCTGGCTCCCTTAGGCATTTGTCGCCTGCAAGTTTCACAGAGGCAGATTTTGGAGGGGTTTTGTGTGTGTTTTCCTCAGATTTCCCAACGTTTGGCAGCCTGCAGGGAGCTGCCAGATGTCCAGACGCTCTGACCTCGCGCGCTGAGCACGTGCCAGCCCTTTTGCTGTGAGCTCCAAGGGAGCCCTGCAGCGTCCAGCGCCCTTGGGGAGCGCACAGCAAGCCCGGGAAGCACCAGGTCGCTGCCAAAGACCCGGTCCAGATGCACAGCCTTGTTTATTTGGGTTGTCTTAGCAGTGTTCCAGGAGCAACTTATCGATAGGAAACCCTTTGCAGGAGGCAGCCAAAGGGTTTTGTGCATAAGCATGAAGTAATGTCTCTGTGAGACACATGCACAGCCTTCCTGCTTATCAGTTAGACTTACTGAGCTATCCCTGACCTTAGCCCAGATATCCTAGTACCTTCCCTACATCTGAAACCACACTTTTTCATATGGCCAAGTCCCATTTCTGTGAGATTTGAGCCCTTCTGGCCCCCAGGAGCAGCCCAGGCACACAGGCTGACCTGTGTTTTCTGATTTGTTTCATCTTTACTTTCTGCTGGAGAAGCTCCTGTGCTTCAGAGCATGGGGTAGAGCTGCCAGGAGGAAGGAGCCCAAGCTACTGAACGCAAAAGTAAGCAGGACTGTGAACAAATCGTATCTGCTGCTGAGAAGATGAAGAAAATGAGGAAGAGAAGGGCTGGATGAAGCAGCATCTAGGACAAAACAACAAAAAAAAAAGGGAAAAAAGTATCATCTCCATATTAGTTTATACAAAATAACCGCATTTCTCCTTAGCGGGGGGGTATATTGGAAGAATACATTGCAGAACAAGCAGATCAGATGCATGCCACAGCTAGTGAAACAAGAGTTAAACAACATCAAATCATTCCCCGTGATGGATCATTAAGGCTGTTGAGTCTGAATGTGCAGTGAGATTACGGCATCGTGCAGATGTTCGTATAGTGGAAGCTTATTTTGCATATTGTAAAGGATATGGATAATTCTTAGCAGCACACACATGCAAAGACTAGTCAGTCCCACAGCGGGTGCACATTTGACTTGCTCTGCAAGGTAGGTTTGGTGGGGTGGTAAGGACCTCTCAAAACTGCTCCCCAGGATGAAGATGCGTAGGGCTGAAGGACTCCTTTGCCTCTGACCTCATCACCTTCACCTGGTCCCACTTTGCAGGAGGGACAAATAAACAGTGAGCAAAATGTGCTAAGTCAACAATAAATGGAGACTAACTAAGTAAATCTTGAGAATTTGATTTTTTTTTTCACATGTGCAACATCATACCAAAATTTAAGGCAGCATTCCTCCTGCTAATTAGTGTTTCCACGGCACTGCAAAAACTACAGCTGTAGGAAGAATTCAGGAAAAGTAATCAGCAGCACAATTAAGCAATCTGCCATAATGACAGAACACAACATTAGGGTAGAATAATCAGAAACATATATATTTTTCCTCGTTGATTTTCACTTCCCACCCAATGATTTGCTTTTGCAGGTTGTATATAAAGTGATGCCTGCTAGAAATGCCCATGTTTACCTGCTACAACCTACAGCTCTTGCTCCAGTGAAGATGTCTACATTAATTCTTCCCGATCACTTAGAAGCAGTGTTATTTTTACTGTATTCTTTTGCAAACCCCATACTTCAGCTTCTTTAATCCTGATCAGTCTCATTTTAGAAGGGCTCAACTCTTTTAATGAGAAGGTATCAATCCAGAGCAGAGCGCCTGCAGCTGAAGGCTCCTGTGGTCCTGGCATCCCTCCTGTCTGGGGAAGCGGTGCAGGGAGGTGGCTCACAAGGTGTTTCTGCAGTCTGGAGCTCCTGCCCAGGACAGAAAAACACCCCTTGCCTTCAGTTAGGAGCAGTTGAAGAGGAAACAGGCTTGACCTGCTCCAGCCCTGCAGGGTGTTTTCCCAGAGCTACAAGATCCCACCAGGAAGGTAAGTTCTCTCCTCTATTAGTTTTGAAAAAGGGAATATTTGGTCTTTATAAAAGGGGAGCATCATGCACAAGCTTTCTACCAGCTATGTGTTAGAGCTGGCTGGGCTGAAGCCAAGAGGGACTGAAGCTCCCTGCACGCTGTAGGAGGTGGGTCTCCTCCTTGGGCCTTGCTCAAGGCTCTTTCTGACTGTGGGCACTTTGGCCACAGATCTCTGCCTTAGTAGTGGCTCTTCTGGAAGAATTTTGCTGATCTAAAAGCTTCTTGAAAGAAGCAGCTCAAGTCTGTGGCCTCCGCTGCCAGGGAGCCCCTGGGATGCTTGCATGTCCGTGTGGTTGCTGAAAAGCTCATTTCTGTGGGAAACACACCAGAAAACATCCACCGGCTCTGATGCTAGAGCTTCGTAAATGCGGTGGCTATTTTGCATTTGGCGTAACTTAATGAAATGCCAATTAGAAAATTACATAGTTGGGGAATTAAAGTCTCATACTGGGATAAGAACAGCTGGGAGCCCAGAACCTTGTAACTCGAGTTTTTTTTTTTCTTTACCTTCAACTTAGGAGAAAAAACTTTCAGAATCATCTCAAACACCAAGGAGCCCAGTTCTCGCTGATGGGCAGGAGGATAAAGGGGCTAAAAACCTTAGTGCCACTTAGCTCAGTTTCCTATACTTGCTTTTACCTGTCTAGTACCGACCAGCATGTCTGGTGGCCACATCCTTCTGTCTCTCCAACTGGTGGAAAGCCACACTACCATTCCTCCTTGCAGAATTGCTTCGGTTCAAAGTTGCTATTATTTTAAGTATTTCTTTTTCAATGGGAGACCATCTCGCCAGCACACCCGGAGCCCTTCCTCCTCCTCTCGTGTGACATAGCCGGAGTGCTGCCTGCAAGCCTCATGAGCACTAAACCCGCAGCCATGCAGGAACACCGGGTTAATTTTTCATTGAGGTATCAGCTGAGAGTAACGCACACCTCAAATTAATGCAGAAAATGCCTGGCCTGGTCTGCAGGCCCTCTGTATTTTTAAGTTCTTTTCTACTCAAACTCAGTAAAAACAAGGGGGTGGAAGGTGTTGCTGGGAACTCGCTTTTTGTTCTGCATAAGTGCTGTATTTCTCAGCAGTCTTCATGTTTCTCAGCATGAAGATATTGTTACACCAGAACTACTGCGGGTTTAACACAATTCTCAATTTGCAGGCAAATGGATGTATTGTGTTGGGACTTATCCGACGAGGACTGTGAAACTACAAATTACAATCCAGCTGCATTCTCTTATCTGGGTGCTTTTTTTCCCCCACGTGTCTGCAAGTCTTCCCCAACGCATAAGTAGAAAGCACAGAGACATTTGAGTGAGGAAGAGAAAGGACATTGACCTAAAGTCAAAAGGGACTATGACAAGTGCAGGTGCTGTCTGGAGCCATTGGGTTTGGAAGGGGTAGCATGGCCAGTGTCCTTCCCTATAGCACTGGTAGCGATTCTTCCATCACAACAAATACCTAAATGCATCTAGAACCTGAGCCCAGGCTTCAGAATGTCACTGCTGTGTGTGAACACCAGCAGATCTGGGCTTTGTCAAGGCATTGAGGTGACTAGTTCTTGGCAGCTGCTCTGGTGAAAAGTGTCACTTGGTCTGCGATAAATTTGGATGGAGGTCTCTAGTACAAAGCCAGAATCCTGTTCTTGGAGATCCCTGTATAAAGCTGCTCCTCTGGTGTCTTGAGGGAGATGGTGTCTTGGTAGATTCCAGCTCCCCAGCAGGCATCAACCCCTGCATCCCCATGAGATGAACAGAGCTGAATGGAGTTAGCAGGGGATCTCATGCACCTGAAATCTGTGTGTTTTGCTGCTGCCTGGAGATTTTCTCTTTTCATAGCTCTCCCTACCCAGCCAAGGCAGCTGGTGGTGAGAGCCAGCGCATCCTGCAAAGGCTGCTCAGCTAGGAAAAAGGCAAGGAGAAGGATCAGTCTCTGGGACTGATCATTGCAGTAAAGTAGGGGATCTGCTTGTCTGATTTTTCAGCTCTTCATCCTCATTCCCTCTCCTTGAAGGGAATCTAACTGGGTAAAAGCCATTCAGAGGGCTGCATGGATGAGACAAGCAGCACTTCTGTTTCACCACCTCTTCGAGCACCACACGGGTTTTGTCTCCCTGTCACAGCCCCACATCTGACCCGGGTTACATCCTGGACACCTGGTAGCCCGTGATAGAGCTAAAACCAAATGATACCTCAGTAATATAGTTACGTTGATTTGCTTCCTTCCAAATGGCTGTGGATATGCGAGAGGCTGACAGATGGGACCTGAACTCACACATTTAGTTGACCAGGAAATAAATATATCAGAGTGACAGGACTTCTTTGGGCTCTTTTGGAGACCTGGGAGTTGCTGGCTCAGTTTGAGCAGCAGAAATGTCCATGTGTTCTGTCAAAGCACTTTACTAGTGACAGGCAAAGTGCTGCCCTGAACTGGAAAACCATTCAGAGCAAATAAATGCATTAGTTCAATGCAGAGTATCTTATATTTGATACACGCCACTTCCTAATCACTTTACTGAACATCTGGATTTGCCTTGAAATGAAACCAGTTCTGGCATCATCTTCGCTTTGGACACGCGTTCCCTTTCTGAAGCCTTTTTCCAGTGGAGCGCCTCTCGGAGCTCAGCAGCATTTAGGTTGGGTCCTGCAGGTCTAATCTATAGTAAATACAATTAATGGCTACTTCAGTATTAAAGGGGAACAGAAAATAGTACATAGGAGCAGCTGAGCCCTTTGGTACTTGTAGTTCAAATCACAGGATTAGATTAAAAAGTGCAGATGTTCCTAAGTGAGATTTTTTTTCCTGTGTTTCTGCCTTTGAAGTAGGGTCTGTGTCTGCTTCTCTTAGAAAAATACTCAGTACGGGTATTTTCTTGCAGAATAAATGAAAATATTTAATTGTAACTGTTAACGTGGCATACAGGAGACTGAAATTAAACCCATTATGCTGATAAAAGATGTGAAATAGCACCCAGTGTGCAGAGACACTGGCTGCTCCGTGCAAGCCAGGGAAGAGGGAGCAGAGGGGATGACATAAGGGACGGGAGAGGCTGAAGAGCAGCAAAATCTGTTTGCAACATCTTCTGTCAACATCTGTTTGTCTTCGAGCTCATGAAAGTGGAACAAACTCTTATTATTAATTTTTTTTGTGTGAGTGTTTGTGCTGATATTTTGCATGATTGTTTCTGCTGTTTCGGCAGCCAAAATGATGCTGGAATGTTTCACCTTCTTTTTCCAAGTTATTGAGCTGAGTTGCTTGGTGGAGATTTGTCACATAAATCATGAGGTTTTACTTCTGCTGCAGCCAGATCATAATCCCTGTATCATAAGCCTTTTGTTATTTATTGTTTTTTCTTAAAGCTCCAGCTTCTGGAATCGCGGGTGTGCATGAAAACATACTCTGCCTCTCGTCATGTGCTTGCTCTTTTCCCTTAAGTTTCCACCACTAATAACAGCAGAGAAACTCTTGGGTGTCATCTGAAAGATGCAAAACCGGAATTCATTAATATATGTGTATATGTTTTTCCTAACAGCAGTTAGATAATTTTTGGAAAGTGTGACTCACGGCTCGAGCGTGTCGCTCCGGCAGCGCTGCGGGGCTCTGTGCTGCTCCCACGTGTCCCGAGCGCTGGCAGGAGCCACGTGGGGCTCGTCCACACGGACAAGCCCCAGCACAGTAAGCTGGGGTGCGAATTTGCAGCGCTCTAGTTACATTGCAGAATTCCCTGTGTGGATGCAAAGTGCAGAGCCCCCGCAGCCCACAGCAATGTGTCCTCACTGCAGGACCGCTGGTGGCACGTCCGTTCTGTGCCTGAACTGTTCCCGTTAGCGCGGGCACCGCTCTGAGCCAGTGCTGCCCTGGTGAGATGGATCTTCCAAGGATTTGGTGGCTGGCTCAGTGTTAAACCCTCTTGTGGGCTCCCTGTCTCGGGTAGCATGGCCCAGCTTCTTGGATCCATGCAGCGGCATCAGCAGAACCAGGAAAGTCTCTGGAGTCCCTGTGGGGAACGGCTTGGGACAACCTTGAAAGGATGATTTTGGGTCCCTTCTGGCTGTCTCCATCACCTGGTGATGGGAAAGGAGGCACTGGGGTGGATCTAGCGACATGGACAAGGCAGGGGCAAAGCCAGTTAGGAATAACTGAGCCGGCAAGGGGAGAAGGGCTGTGTGAGCTCCGGGATGCTCGTCCCATCCCAGAGACCTTACTCCAATGCTGTTCTCAAACTTACCCAGTGCTACCTCAATGCTGGGGCTGGGGCCATGCTGGCACAAGGCTGGAGCTGCTGAGACCACAGTAGGAGCACAGTGACGGAATAAGTGATGCTCTGTCCCCCAGAGTGCTGGGACAGGAGCAGGGGCAGGAAACTGTGAGGGATCTCTGTGGTTCTTTGAGCCGTGCACAGGACTCTAAGGGATGGGAGACAGACAGATTTCCATCTGCTGTGCCCAGACGGGGGGCAGCGAGTGCAGCTTAACCCTTCCCAGCTCCTTCCACTGCCCAGATGAAGCAGTGCCTTAAGGAACTGCTCCAACAAGCTGCAGAAATTGGGAGCCCAAAACAAGGACGAAACTGCTGGAATGGGGCGATGCCGCGAGCTTCCTTAGGCCAGCTCTCTCGGGCACTGTTTTCCACTTGGAAGTTTGTTTGTGGAGTGGCATCGTTCAGCCCCGAGACGAGCCCCGGTGATTCCAAGGGAGAGCCTTGCAGGACATCGCCTCATGTCAGCCAGAGGCGGGCCGTGGGAGACGGCCATGGATTTGGGTGTCTAAAGAGCTTTACCTTGGAAGGCTGGAAAAAAAAAACAAAAAGATGAGGTTTCACTTTTCTTTGGTAGCAAGATTGAAAACAAACAAACAAACAGGTATTGCCCCACAATACCACTATGTGCAAACCTTTCCACTCCCCATCAAATGTGAGCCCTTGGAGACTGTGCAAAGCATGGATCTGGGAGCAGACCTTTAGGGCGTGAGTATGGGAAGGCACCTGGGAGAGGTACCAGGCATGAGGGAACAGGGAAAACTGTTCTGTTTACTGTGACGGAGTCTCCCAGCACAGCGGAGAGTCCGTGTGGCTGCAAGTTGGCAGCCGGGATGCAGGTGTGGTGGAAGAGCTGTATTTTCTAAACACATTAAGCACTTGTTGCTCTGGCCTTTTGTAGATTAGGATCAGCTTTGGCTTTAAAAGAAATCATAACAGAAGGGCTGGTAGCTGGGAGGACGAACACCTACTTCCAGGTCAGGCTTTGTAGAAGAACACTTCATAAACAAAAGGCTTGGGGTGATTAACCGAGTCAGAGGAATGGGGGAAATGTGCCTTGGATGCCCACAGTATCGGGGTGGAAGCTGGAATATGCCTTGGGTAGGGACAAACAGCAGGGAGGGGCCTGACTGCCAGGATTCCCATTTACATCACTTCTCTCAAGAGAAAAAAAAAAACCCATATCAAAAATAACAACCAAGTCCAAAACGTTGTCCTTGCTCTGCAAACCCCTGATGTGCAAAGATGGCAGGAAGGAACTCAGAGCCCCAGAGCAGCAGGGAGCTCGCAGCAAAAGGGACAGTTGCTCCGATGATGTTTCTGCCCTGATTTCAGGCCCGCTACTCACCCCATACAGGATATGCGTGTTGGCGTATAGAGACATGGGCCTGCTTAGCCCTTTGCAAAGTGTAACTTAAAAAAGAAAGAAAGAAAGAAAAGGCTACTCTCTGTAGCCAAATCTGAGTATGCATTGACTAGGAAACAGGCAAAAAGTGACAAAAATGGAAAGCATATAAATATAGGCAACAAGGCAAAGGGACCCTCCTGCCTGCTGCAGAGGTGAAACCTCTCTGGATGTCACTTGTGGCCCATTTGTGAGCCGAGTTCACTGAATCTCAAGCTGAGGCATTGATGGTGGTGGTAGCTTGGCAAAAGAGTGTGAAAAGAAAGATAAGGTCTGTTGGGAGAAATCCCTTTCTTTAATGGGGGGTACCATGTCCTTGCTGGCACCAGAGCTTGTTCTGCAGCTGGGGTGGGCTGAGTTCTCAGTTGGACACACTGCTCATCCCATGGGACTGTTGTGCTTGGCACCAGGAGAGCATCATTTGGGGAAGGCCTGGCCCCTGCACGGTGGGCATAGCTGCTACCCGGTTAGCTCCACGGTTTGCTTTTCCTTAATAAGGTTGCTGGAGAGCTGCTTGTTTTTGAGTCCGGCTTTAACATGTCCCTCCCATCACTGAGGTTAACTGAGCATCCTGCTGAGCAGCAACTCAACAAATTAGAGGGAAGCAGCGAGATGTGGCCCTGGAGCGATCCCCATGCTGGCCCCAGAAAAGGAGTCCCGGGAAAGTGGGTCACGCTGTCCCATGAGCGACACACTTGAGGCTTGGCCTCGCTCTGCACGATGAGGATGGAGACTGGGTTTGGCAGGAGCCGAGGTTCATTTTTTTGGGCCGGTTGCAGGAAGGACCTCGGTGTCTCTCCGTGGGAGCTCTTGTCTCTGCTAGGACAGTATTGCCAAGGTACCTTGGGGCTGGGCTAGGTTTGAAAGCGAGCCACGAGTTAACCATGGCACAAGCTCCACCTGAAGCTTTTCCGCGTTTGCGATGTGCAGCTCTCATCTTCGGTGTGACGCTGGCCTCAAATCAGGCCATTTCCACCAAATGAGTTGCCAGCTTCCATGGCCTTGGACATGTGGAGTTATCTGTTCAGGGGGAGGTGAGATTATTCTGCTCAGCTCTTTTGGGCAAGTGGACGTCAACCTGCAGGTGACAATGATGGGCCACTGAGGATACCCCTATATCGTGATTCATCCTCCAAGAACAGAAAAGAAGATTAGTGCGCTAACAGGGGAGACTCCTCTTTTGAAAAGAGGCTTTAAATGATGTCAAGAACCACCACAGTGATATGGTTTTTACATAAATAATAATTAATTACATGTAAATCAGACTTTTCCCCACCCCTTCCATTAGTATCGTCTTTGCTAAGCTCTCTGTCTTGTTTCTGTCCGCTCGCTCTGACTAGTTGAATGGCAGCAGACATCATTTGCAATGCTAACGTCAGATACAGGTCAAAATGGACAAGGAAAACACAACCCGGGGTTTTATCAATGCAATAACAACCAATTCTGTCTAGAGATGGCAGCATCCTGGGCCTTAACCTCTTCGCTGCCACGGAGCAAGAACCATCAGGAAATGACTTTTCTGATCTCTCCTTTCGTGCTATTTCTAACTTATTTCCAGCCCTTTCCTTCTCCTGACCACTCTTTATTTTCTTTCCCTTCCTGCTACTTGCTAGAGCATCTGGTAGGGCTTATCTCACCAGACAAGGGAAACCGCTGTTTTCAGAGATATGCAACTAGAGTGAACGGTTTAATTATTTTTGTCGTCGGACCTTTGCATTAAAAAAATTGTAATAGTGGAGATGTTGACATGAAACATTATCTTGGCCATGTGAGACAGCATCAATCAAAGAAATCTGTTATGGGGAAAGTTGTGGCTGCCCCTGTCTCGTTTGCTGGTGGTGACAGGAGCTGGTGTCCAGCAGGTCTGGATCAGCCAAGGCTGCACTGGAAGTCTGTGGAAGCAAAAATGCTCTGAATTGGATCTCTTGCTCTAGAGAAGTACTCTGATTTTTCTGCAGAAACTTTGCAGATGCAGAGACTGGGTTAATTAGAAGTTGTCAAGATGCAGGAAAAAAAAAATGTGACGTTGTCATAAGAGAGATGTAGCATTATAGAAATCTGCTGGCAAAAGACAGGTGCCTGTTATCTGCAGGGGTGAATCCCGGCCTACGTGTGTTTATGGCAAAACTTCTCACTCCTTTTTCTGGTGTTTAGATGCACAAGAGGACACAAACTGCAGCAAAATCTGCATGGTTGCAGGCTTAACAGGAAGAAAAAATTCAGTTGTGCATACTGACAATTTTTATTAGAAAATACCTATAATTATATAATATATATAAAAATATACTTTTCTTTTAGCAATAGCATGTCATATAACTCAAATCTTCTAAACTAAATGCCATATTTCAGGTGCTAGAGGCTTCCAATCTTCCTGCTAGGGAAGTGAGTGTGCAAACTTGGGCATCCTACTTGAGAGGAAACATTTTTCTAAAAGGATGGATCTGTGATGGCCTCAAGCAGATGGAGTGGAGCTGGGCACGTAACTTTGTCACTGCAAAGGGCGCTGTAGCCAGGCCACGACCGAATGGTAAAATATTAACAAGCTGAGAGGAGGTGAGGGGCATCCCCAGGGCTCTGCTCTTGCTGCGGGCCAGGCACAGGCGCTGCAATCGCAGCCTGCGCGCGGGCGAGTTTTCGCCCAGCCATTTCTTGTGTGCAAAAATGCAGATTCAGCAGCACCAAAACGGTTGAGCACATGTGCCAAACTTGTCATTTATAAAAACTCAAAAAAAGCTCTGACAAATGCTGAAGCTGTTAGTTTTGACACTTCTGACATGAAACGCTTTGATTTTTTCATTTTGAAACTACTTTGTGTTCAAAATGTCCTTTAATTTTATTTGCAAGTAAAGGGAGGGGGGCTTTTTTTTATTCCCCCCAAAAATCAAAATCGAAGTGAAATCTTTGGGTTGACTCAACATGAAATTGTTCTTGGATATTGGTTTTGTGAGGTTTTCTAAATGTTTGTGTTTGGTTTTTAGTCACTTCCCCTCTTTCCCCTCCGCAAAAAAAAAAAAAAAAAAAGAAAAAAAATGCCAGTTGGTTTATCAGGAGCTGCAAAGAGCATTAGGGCCCAGTCACCGCAGAGGAATAATTTTCTGTGGCCATAGCGGGCCAGTGGCACTGAAGGTCTTCCGAAAAAGTCCTTACCCTCAAAGAAGCCAGAACTAGGAGACCTTGAAAGAAATTCTATGGGCAAGAAAGGGGAATTTTTTTGAGGGGGAGGGTGGGTAAGAAAAAAAAAAGACAAATTCAAGTATAGACCGTATTTCTAGATAAATATCTGGGGGGGGGGGGGCTCACACTAAAGTGCCGTTATCATATTTTCCATCACTAAAGCCATTGTTTGCTTCCTGCAGGATATATCTATCTCCTTTTATAAGCTTCCTTTGCAGCCGTCCCCTGCGCCGAAGGAGCATTGCACGTGTCGGGAGGCTTTGTGCATCTTGGGCGCTGCGAGCGCCTCTGCCTCGTGGTGTTTCAAATTAATTGGTCATAGGCTTTTCAACGAGATCGGGTGTCTTGTGGTGTTTGCCAATTCACGCATGGCAAGTAATGACATTCAGGAAGCAATAGGAATTAGATGGCATTAATTCCCATGAATATTCATTGCAGAATCGCTACCAAATTCAGGCAGATTAATAGCGTGGCGCAGATACTGTGGCTATTCATTGCCCCCGCAGGAAAAGGAAATATGGATTGGCTGGCAACTCAGGCCAAATGGAAGTGGATACAGGAAAGTTGTCTTGGGGTGGCTCATGATGCTTTTGCTGCTGGAGGGATCTCAAGGAATAAAGCAGGTTGCACGGATAAGAATGCGGGAAGCTGGGCTAATTAGGCAGGACTAATTCGAAACTCGTGTGTCTGCACCGGCACCACGCCGACTGCGGGAAAGTTGGGATCTCCTGCAGAACTCAGAGTCCTAAAGCCAAGCTCGGAAACCAGAGCAGTGACGAAAGGGCGGTGGAGCTGGAGCCACCGGAGGTGTGGTGCTGCCGGAGCGAGGAAAACATCCCCGCTTTCAAAGAAGCAACACCTATAATTACGGAGGCGTCATCGCCTTCCTAATTTTTTTTTTTAGTTGGAGTCATAGCCTGCGCACCCTTGCCCAAACCCGCCGATTGCTCTTGGATGACGATGGCGGTGGTGGGAACATCGAGGCTCTTCCTCCAGGCATGTGTAAAACACGGTACAGGAAACACAGCGCAAAACAACTACTTCTTAGAGGAGCAAAGGTTGGGGGAAGCCTCTCCAAAGGCTCTTTTAGTAGTTTCACCCCTTTATCTTCCCACATGCAAACAAAAAAGATCAACCAAAACAAGCAAAACTTTGCCTCTGTGTATTTTTTTTTGTTTGTTTATTTAAAAAAAGCTAGTTTGTGTTGCAAAAATTTTGAGGCTGAGGGTTGTATTTCAGCCAGGAGAGCCGGGTTGCTGAAGACGTTGCTCTTGACCCTTTTTGCTAGTTTTGCCTTTCCAGCACCGCACTTTGCTGCTCTTAAGAACCAAAAGGACAGAAAAAAACAGACGAGGAAAAGAAAAGATCTTCCTAAATATTTATTTGCAGCGCTTTCCCTCTTAATTATTTAAAACCTAATGAATTAGGCCGGAGCACGGCGATGGGAGGGTGCTGCGGCGCGCGCCCCCGCGGAGCCGGGAGGTGGCGCCGCGTCCCCGCGTCGCGACACGGCGGCGCTGCCCGCGCAGGGCGGAAAAACAAAGGAGGGGGGGGATAAAAAAAAATACTAAAAATAATTAAAAAATGAGACACTTTCGGGACGGGCCGCCCGGCGCGGGGGAAGCGCGAGGGTGCGCGGGCGCGCTCCGAACTTGCGCCCAAGTTTGGGAGCCGCGCGCGCTGCGCGCCCCGCTCAACTTTGCGCATGGCCACGCGGGAAAGTTGGCGCAGGAGGGGGACGTCTCCCTCCTCTCTTTCCCCGATTATTTAAAAAAAATCTTTTTTTTCTTTCTTTTTTTTTCCCCTCTTTGCACCGAGCCTTGTTTACCCAGCAGGTGGATGTGACGTCAGAGACTGACAACAGCAAAAAATAACAACATGTCCCTCCGCGGGCGGGCGGCCCGGGGCCGCGGGCGCGGGGCGGGCGCGCGCTCCCGCGGCGGCGCGCGGCGCGCTCCATTGTTATTTATTGTGCGGCGGAGCGCGCGGCGCGGCCCGGCGCGCCGGGAGGAGGAGAGGAGGAGGAGAAGGAGAAGGAGAGGAGGGAAGGGAAAGGAAGGGAAGGGAAGGGAAGGGAAGGGAGGAGGAGAAGGAGGAGGAGGAGGGCCCGAGGGCGCGGGACGCAGAGGCCGCCCCGCTCGCCGCCGGGGCCGCCCGCGCTCGGCCGCCGGGTGCAGCGGGTGAGTGCGGCGTGTCCCCCCCGTGCGCGGCCCCGCGCGCTGCTTCCCCCCACGTGCCCACCCCATCCAGCGCCCGGGGCGGGGGGGGGGGGGTGGTAAAACACGGGGCGCTGCGCGGGCGCGGAGCCTCCCCCCCTCCCCGCCCACTTTGGAAACTTCCCCCCTCCCCGCCGCTGTGCGCGCAGCCTCCGCGCGGTGTGTTGCTTCTGGGGGGGAGAGCGGGGGGTGTGAGTGCGGCGCCTCCTGTCTCCGCGCCCGCCCCCCGCGCGGGCTCCGCGCTCCCTGCGCGCCGCGCAAGGGCCGCGCGCGCCCGCCCGCAACTTCGCCACGCGGTGCAAGAAGTTGCACTGGGGCCGGTTACCCCCCCCCGCAAGTCCCGGGCACCTGTTGCGGCACCGCGCGGCCAACTCCGCACGCGCGGAGCCCCGCGCATCTTCCCCCAGCCTCTTTCTTTTCCTTTATTTTTTTATTTTTTTTATTTTTTCTTTTTTCCTCCCCGGAGACGAAGTGTCTCCATAAACACCCGCGCCGCCCCGGCGCAACTTGGTGGGCACCGCGCATCCCGCCGCGCCCCGGGCCGCCCTCCCTCCCCCTCCGCCTTCCTCCGCGCAGAGGCGCGGAGCGCAGCGCGGCGCACGGAGCCGCCGCCGCCCGGTAAGTAGGAGCGGGGCCGAGCCGAGCGGGGCCGCGCTGCCCCGCGCACCTGCCGCGCAGCGGCGCCGCGCCTCTCATCCCCCTTTCCTTTTTTTTTTTTTTTTTTTTTTTTTTTTTTTTAAAAAAAAATATAGCAAGAAGAGTGCGCGGAGCGGTGCGCGGTTGCTGCTGGACACGCTGCACAGCTTCCCCCTGTGCCTCCGCTCGTTTTAACCACGAGGTTTTCGCTTCGAGTGAACTAGAGCGAGCAGAATTATCTTTTTTTCCCTTTTTTTTTCTTTTTTTTCTTTTTTTTCTGCTTTTCCCCTCTTTCTCGGCTTTTTCCCCTGCCGTCACCCAGAGGCTGTCACATCTGCCAGGCGCCTGGCCCAGGTACGAGGGCCGCTCCGGTGGCAGAACCCAACTTGGGCGCTCCCAAGTTCGGAGGTTTCATTTTTCGTGCCGCGCTCGGCAGCGTGCGTGTGTGCTCTTGGGCGCGCTAGCTGCACGCTGGCCCTGCGGCTCCTGGGATTAAAGAAAAAACAATCTCTGAACTGTGTTTCCTTCCCTAGCAGCCTTCCTGAAGTTGCGTTTTTACCCGTTTTAACAAAATGCTGCTGTCACTATTGACAGCCTCTTAATTAGACAAACTTTCAAGTGAGTCGTCGAAGAAACTTGCTGCTTGTGCTGTTGAGCCAGGGTTCGCTTTAATGTTGGTGGGTGGAAAATAGGCATTTCACTAGACATGATATTATTTTACAGTTTCTGTTACTGCTGAGATGCTCGTGCTTTTAAAAATATTTTATTTATTCTTCTAATTTGAGGGGTTCGAAGTAGAGTTGCCGGAGGAGTAAGTGCCCTGAATCCCTGCATCTTGATTTGGGAGAATGGGGATTTGGGACTGCTGGTTTCAATTTCTCTCCTTGGAATCTTTTCCCGGGCACGTCTAATTTTCAGCTATCTCATAGTTGTACTGAATGGACGGGGGGCCAGGGGAGGAAGCTCTCTGCTAGTTACCATTCAAAAGGTGTCGGCTAAAATCTCATTGCAAAAAAAGGTATTGTAGTTTTAACATCTTGCATTGGCAGCATTCTTCCCCCTTAGTCTTTGGATTAGTCATTGTATGAGAGACAGAAAAAAAATCACTTTTTTTTTTTTTTTTTTTTTTTGGAAAAAGTAAAGTAAACAGCCTCCAACAAGTGAACCTTGACAACCCAGATTAAGGAAGGCAGGAGAGATCAAACAAAGCTGCTGCTGGGCTGTTGTCAGGAGCTGCCTCACTGAAAGCTCTGGACTATTCGATCAGGCAGCAAGGCTATATGTTCACTTATGCAGAAATGGACCATTACAAATGCTGAGCTTTGTTGGGAAACCAAAGGATAACTTTGAGCAAAATAACTACTATTGCAAACAAGGTTTTCTGTTGCTTAAGTTATTTTTTCTTGCCTATGAAGTTAGTAGTTGTGCATGGGTTGGGGTTTTTTTTTTTTGAGTGATAGTGATTTGGAGTGCAGTGTATACACTTTCAGAGTGACTTAGGATTGATTTTATTTATGCTGTCTAGAGCTGCAGAGGAGAAAGTGTTTCACTGATTAATGAAAACAGCGTAAAAGTTCTGTGGAATTCAGCTTTTTATTTCCGGATCTCTCAATTGTAAGGAAATGCGGATTTTTTTTTTTTCATGCCTCTGTGTGTAAGTGCTGTTATGATGTATAATAGAAGAGTTTAGTTGTGGTAAGACATTATGATTTCTATGACTGAGTTCCTAGAGTTTAAAAAACTTTTTTTTTTTTCCAAAACACATTACCAACCAAGGTGCTGAGGGGCACCCTATTTTTGATACATCGCGATTTTTGTAAAGCTATATTTAACTTGACTTCATAGCTAAATTAGATTCAATTACTGTTTAGTTTTTTTTGTAGTTCAAATGGTAGCGAGGGTTATTAACCGTTACTGGGTTTTGCTCTTAATAAACATATCAGCTATACAAATATTTATCAAACTTAACCGGTGCAAATAGGTTATTTTTGTTGCTTGACAATTTCATATTTTTGTCCAGACTCTTCACTGCAAACTCCACAAATATGCCACCAATTTCATTTATTCAAAGCATTCTAAAACAATGGAAATGCCAATTAAAAAAATCTGAGGAAAAAGGCTATTACTCTAATGTATATTAGGCAGGAGGCAGATCAAGTACACATGTACGAAAGAATTAAAAAAACCCAAAGCTTTTCACGTAAGTATTTCTTTAATTAGCAGTGCAGATCGCACAATAAGTACCTTATACTTTTTATAAGGTAAGGTTTCATAACTATGCTGCATAACTTATTACAAAGCCTGTAGTTTTTTATGGCATATATTTTAATTAGACAATAAAAAGTATGTGTGTTAAACATGCACATGTATACTATTAAGCCATTTTGGGTAATGGATAATGTTTTTTAACAACTGTAAACATTTTCGGTTTAAATCTGTTCCACCAGTGCTAGTAACTCAGCCAGTATTTATACCAGTAAGAGAAGGAACAGGAAAGTTGAGCAAAGAATTATGCATTGGGTTTTTTTGCCCAGCGTAGGCTGCAATGTGTGTTACTGTTGGAGAGGTTCACTTTTTTTTTTTTTTTGAGCTTAAATTTGCATTATCATCTTTGGTATGAAATACTGTAAACATTTTGGCCTGGAATTATTCTTGTTTTATGGTATTGTAAAAATTAGGGAGAAGGGCGGTAGTAAAAAGCTACATTTAGGGAATATAGCTTAGCATTTTAGTGTTCTTACTGCTTGTGGTCATTTATATTGAGAGATTGAACCAGATAATGTAATTCCTTTTGTGAAATGCCCTTTGAACATGTATTTGTATATCCAATGAAATAACATATGCACACACATATGTAGACTATGTATGTAAAATACAGTTATTTCAGCAAGGCTGTCCGGTTATTTATAGGACATAATGATACTTCTGTCATCTTAAATTTTCCCAGAGAAGCTTTAATAAATTTAAACAGATTATACGCTGTCAGAAAATAGTATAAATTTTGTTTACGATTCACTCGCTTTAAGGTACTTACACTAAAGAAGCTCATTTAACCCCAAGACTGAGGAGCATTAAGTGGTGAGAGGAGTCTGCTGAAGAGCTGCCGCTGCCCTTTGCTCTTGTGATAATCTTAAATTACTGCGATTTAATTGCAACTTCGAGGCACTGAGCTGAATTTTTTACATATGTATATATGTGTGTGCGTACATGGATATATATATAATATATATATATATATTTTCCTAATGCAGCCGAGGCAGGGCGGGGGCGGCTGCGGGGTCCCCCCGCGGGGATCCCGGTTCCCTCCCCGGCGTCGCGGCGGGAGCAGCGGCCGGGGCTGTGCCGGGGCGGGCGGCCCGGGGGCCCCCGCGTGCCGGGGGGCGGGAGCCGCTGCGAGCAGCCGGCGGCGCGTGGGAATCGCTCCTCGCGCTCCCGGAGCTGCTGGCGGAGGGAAGCGCGCGGGAGCATCCCGGGGGGATGCGGGGGGCCCCTGGATGCCTGTCTGGAGCAGGCTGTGGCGCAGGGGTCGCTTGGATGCTGCTGCCTCTGGCTTTTGGGCTGTACTGCCAAATCCTAAGCCTGCAACTTTTAAGTTTTCTCCCTCTTTATTTTTCCTCTCTTTTTCTCCCTCCGGCACTCGTGTGTTTTCCCACCCGGGAGCGGTTTAGCAGAGGTGAGATGTGCAGTGGGAGCCGGATAGTGCACGTGGAGTGGGATTTGCATGATCCACGGCACCGTTGCGACCATTGGCGGAGATGCTGGCGGCCAAACTTTGCTCGTGCACTTGGGCGAGCGTGGCCGGGCTCAGAGTCCTCGACTTCACACGGTCGAGGACGCGCGTAAGTGCTCAGCTATGTCCCCAGGCGCAGCGGCGCTTCAGTTGTGACCTCCCTCGCTTCTCCCTTGGCCAAATCCTCATAAGAACGTCTTGTTGCGATAGGGAATTGCAAGGTTTGGGGCTTGATGGAGTTGCTTTCCTTTGCCCTGGGCGATGTGCTGCTCGCGCGCTCGGTGCCGTCGCGCCAGCAGTGGGTACGGGGGGATGCCGGTATCGGTATGGGAAAGCCGGGCTGGAGCAGCCCACACAGCCATTAGAGAGAAACTTAATTGTAAAATCTCAGCAGTGCTTAATTAAAAGGAGAGAAGGGGGAAAAATGCTGAAGATTGAATAAGCTGTTCCATTTTTAGCAGTTTGGATATTTGCTCATGAGGACGTCTTTAGCATGTGTCCTTTTTTCTCATTTCTGTCTTGGACCTACCCAATTGCAGAACCCGCTGGCTCTGTTAGCACTGTGCAGGCTTCCTGGCAAACGTGCTCGGGGGTTTTGCCTTTCTGCTCTCCTGGCACCGCTCTCCTCCGTGCGTGCAGGGGAACAGCCTCGTGTAGGATGGCTGTTTGTGTGTGGCAGGAGTCCAGGATAATCTCGATAACTTTTTGTTCAGTCCCATCCCACAAACGAAGGGAAAATCCTCTTGAACAGGATTGAAACACAAGTGCCAGGACAAAAACAGCTTTTTCTCTCTGCAAAGCCTCTGGTACCTGAGGAAGGCTAAATAATTTTTCTCCTCTTGTTGACCCTCTCTGTGCTGTTTTTCAAGCATCTCCCTTTTAGTGCCTTGAAATTGCAATTAAGATGTAGTAATTTAAGATTATTGCGAGAGTGCAAAGGGCAGTGGAAGCTCTTTAGAAGTCTCATCTCAACACTTAGTGCTACTCAGTCAGGGGGTTAAATGAGTTTCCTCAATGCAAGTACTTAAAGTAACTAAATCGTAAACAAAATTTATACTAGATTCTGACAACTAATAATCTATTTAAATTGCATTAAAGTATGTGTGTGAAAATTTAATTAAAGATAGAAATACTGTCAAGCCCTGTAAATATCTTGACAGATCTACTGAAATGGAACCCATATCATAAAATATTTACATATATCTGATCTGTTGCAGGGTTTCTGGGAGTGCTCTTCTAAAACTAATTGTAGGCTTTTTTTTCCCCTCCTCGTTTCCTATTCAGTCGGAATGGTCTCGGAAAGCAATACAAATACATAAAGCGTTTTATTCAGATGATCCTCAAGTGTATTGTTTACCGTTAATCGGTCTCTCTGCACAATACTTGTCACCGCTGTGTTTTTATTAGAAGTGCCTATTTCCTCAATAAGTTAGTTTAGAACTGCTGTTAATTCAGGTGTAAACGCTGAAGCGCAGACATCTCCTGCGAAGGGCTAATATTTTATGGTACTTTCAGTGTGACAGTGTCAGATGGGCAATCTCCAAGTCAACTTTCCTGTGCGGGTCTGGCTGCAGATGAAATGGCCTGGAGCACCGTGCTGCAGGGTCTGCTGCCACTGTGCATTTAATTGATTTTTTTTTTTTTTAAGACAAAAAGTCCTTAGCATTTTTTTTTAATCCCAAATTTGGGCATTTGTGCAAAGGTGTTTCCCTGTGGTGGTTTTGCTGGGCCCCCATCAACTCTCACTTCGCTGCTACCTTTGGGATGCAGTGGCTTCCCTCTGTGACGTTTTTTAGGGATCCCTTTCACAGCTCCTAATCCAAGCTGTTTATTCCCTGGTTGGAACATGTTAGCCCATGGGTGCACTGGAATAGCCACCTTCCCGAGGCATCTCGGGAAACCCTTCCCGATTTTATGTGACCGGACATGCACTATTGCTGATTTAGATAGTGGAGCCAGTGATGCCAAAGTGTTGTTAAGAGAGAGATAAATAGAGGGAGCAGAGCAGTAAGTAGAATGTCATGTCTCTATTAAAAAGACGGTGATAAAGGAAGATAAAATGGTGAGGGGGATTGGATGTGCGCTCGGAGCGGCCACGCAGCAGCTCGTTGCGGGCATCCCGGCCTGCCGGAGCAATTGCACGTATAATTAATACACAAGAGCAGTTTGGGATCATTGCAAATATTGTAGCCCCGAATTTCCCCTGGCTCATGTGGCTTCGTGTCTGGATAAAAGCAGTGCCCATTTTTGCATGTTTTGAGCCTTTTTCTTGTCTGGGCAGCTGGTGGCAGAGGCTGCTCTGCAGAAGTGAAAAATGTAACTGATTGTAAAGAAATGAGTGGTTGCGGCAGCAGAGAGGGGAGACGTATTAATTCTGCTGGTTCTGTAATGAAACATGCAGTGTAACATTAAATCATCACTGCCTTGTTTGCTGAAAGAGTGTTAATCATTCCATTAAGAAGAATTAAGTAATTAACTGGTATTTCTTTAGGAAACAGTGTCAATTTTTTAAAAGCATCTTATTAATGAAGTAGAGCGAATCTCAAGTTTACATTTCTCCCTCTGCTACTGGAGGACTTGGCGGTGAGATGGGTGGGAGAAGGTTTGGGAATGGTGTGGAAGGAGAATAGGTTTTCTCGACACCAAAATGTGGTATTCTAATAGTGTTTCAATTACAAGGCTGTCTTTTATGACTTTTGTCAGCTGTGTTCCTTGCAAACCTTATTTCATGAGTGGCCTATTTGGGATTAAGAAGTTAAAGCCTTCTTGAAGTGTTCATCTTGGTGCTCGCTTTTTTTAATAATAGCTTTTATGTTGTAATAGTAAGCTGGCTGACAGTGAGTCATGAACTCTTATCTTCTGTGAACCCTATGACAAATTTTTGCTCGCCAGTCAGGCAAGTCGCTTAGTTCATTCGGCCCAGTTCCCACATTTTAGGTCTGTGATGGGAAGGAAGAATTTTCATCGAAATTGACGGTGCAAATCCTGCTTTTCTCCTGCAGAAATCCCCTGAAAAGCAGTGTCGTGGAGAGCGGTTTGGGGGGAGCTGGGGCTTCGTGGTGGCTCCTGGAGATCGGCTTCGCATGAGCATTTGGAAGTGGAGCCAGCAGGGAATGGTCAAATCAGAGGTCAGGGAGGCTTTTGACGTTAGGGATTGCCCAGAAAGGTCAATGGATGTTTAGGAGAGGGTGCACGCGGATGGGCATGGGGCATTGATGGAAATACTCGTCGTTTTTGTTCAAAAGGTCCAAGTTCAGGAGCTGGGGGAGGTGTGGGGACCGGGGATACGTTTGTTGAAGTGCTCTGCATCCCGCACCTACCTTTCCACCTTTCCCTGTTATTTTAGCCCCGTCAGGAGATGCAGAATTGACATTTCCATGCCAGATTGTCACCGTTTGTCACCCTACTTCTATTGCAGCAAGCGATTCTGAAACTTAACCCAGACTGCGATTTTTCCCCAGGCGATATGAATTCTGCCCAACAAGTCGCATAATCCAGTAGCAGCAATTGCATTAGCATCAGTAGGTTGTAGCATCGAGGGAGCTTTCGTAGTTCTCTCCGACGGCACCTGCAAACCCTCCTCCTCAGGGCGCGGAGCCTGGTTCCCCCCCTGCCCATCCAGGTGAAACACCTAAGAGCTGTGCTTGGGTTTTTCTTTTCTTTTGCAGCATGAGCCCCCCCTGCCCAAACCTCTGTTCAGTCTCATGAACTTCCCTGGGTGGGTTGAATAGAAAGGAAAAAAAAAAGAGAGAAAAATCATTTTGTCCCTGAGAATAAAATCTCTGAATATTCACCAGGTCCCATATAATAAGGAGCTGTCTAGATTATTCTATAGAACATCATAGTCTATATCTACCTTGGCAGATTTGGAGGAGAGATTTTTCTCAGTTCATTTTGCAATAATAAGGTGATAACATCGCTGTTTTCTTTTTCTTTTTTTTTTTTTTCTTCCTTCTTTTAAAGAGTTATGTCAATTAAAGTGAGTGCAGGCAGAAGGGATCTCTAAAATAGTTTGTAGTAAATTGTTTTTGTTAGATTTAAATTATATGCTTGTGCATTCTTGTTCAGGTAATATATATTAGCACTTTTTTTTAAAGCTCCTGACTTGTGCCTTTGAAAAGTGAAAATGTATGTTTCAGTGATAAATTCATACTAAAAAGGTTTTTCAAGAGGAATGTTAAAAGTATGCAATGTGATTTCAGTTTGTGGAGGTATTTTGAAGGTATTCTCTCACTTACCCATTTTAGTTTTTGACGGCCAGTAGTATAAAGTATGACTGCCTTGTTCAGGAAATCTTTTTAATCCATCATTTCAGTTATAGAATTCAACTGAGAAAGGGAGAAACTTGTCTTGGTATATTTTAGCAGATATTATAGCATGTGCATTTTTTTTTCCTTCTCCCTATAGCTTCATTGCTATAAAAACAGAATCTGCAGCACTCAAAAAAAAAAAATACCATTTCATAGAAGCTGGAATGGAACATTATCTGTGAATTACACTAAAATATTTTAGGCCGATCTAGCATATTCCTAGCATTAAACAGAGTAGACTAGATATTTCCTATTTATTTTTTCAGATTGGCCGGAATATGGTCTTTCCAGAGAAGAGTGCTTCGCCAGTTTTAAGTGCAAGACTGGGTTTTTAGTGAATGCTTTATATTTGCTTAGGAATTCTTTTCGCACAGAAGCATGTTGTATGGAAATAGAAATTTATTAACAAGGATTTTTGAGGATTACAATAGATGCCATTAGATCCAGGCACACTCACAGAGAGGTAAACTAGTAAGGCTGAAGAAACTGAAAAAATAGTAGATCCAGGCTCTGTTATCAAACTTGCTGCCTAAGCCAGAGTTTATGCTCTGTGATAATGCTAATGACCAGCAGAACCAACGATGCATGACCAGAGGAAATCAGTGGTATAATCAGAGAAAGTTATCAGGTTTTTGTCATTAAATATTAGTGATAAATAACACACTTCATTTTGAGTAGATAGGACATATTTAATTCTGATGTAGAGCTTCAATTTAATAAGGGGTATTGGCGAGTAAAATGATAATCTTTTGTAATTTAAAGGGAAAAATAAAAATGCATTTGTTTCAGCATAATCTCCTGGCAGTGGCCCTCAAGTGCTGTTTGTCTTTCCTAGTGTTTGATAGCGAGGAATATTTTTGCAGTGATTTGAGGTGGCTGTTTATAGCTGGATGCTTTATTTAAGTTACTAGTTTGTGCAAAACCGAGCTAATTATATGAGACCTGAATCAAAGAGGAGTTTTTCAGTATAAACTAGGAATCTCCCTTTATTTTCTACTTTATAATGTTAATATTGTAGCCAGTCTGAACTGTGTGCGTCGTGTAGCGGCTCTCCTAAAAGACAATATGCGTGATGAGAGATTAGCAGGAGGGAAGAAATTAGGACAAAAGATGTAGATAAAAGCTATATTAGATCTCATTTTGAAGGTTAAGTTAGTGGGAGAGCATGGAAGAGAAGTACAGCTTAAGCTGAAATAAGGAGGATATTAATAGTCTCTATAAGGGATAGTTTTCGCCCAGTGCGGGGGGCGGAATCTGTTTGGCTTTTTTTAGCTGAATGGACTAACACCCAGCGTAAATCTGTGTCATTAACTGAAGTGAGGCTGATTTTAGAGCATGATTTTCCTGCCTGTGGAGATTTGTATCCCAGGCTTGAGGTTGTCCCCGTGCATCCTTTGCCTGCGAGCTGTTTGGAGGAATGTGCCAGGATCTTCCCACCGCCCTTCGGAGTCGTGTCCAAATGCGGGATCCCATCTTGGGTTTCCAGAATTAGGTGGCACAGCGAGTAAATGCTGCTTGCTCGCCAGTTCTCACATCCCCTTTTTTTTTTTTGCAGCGAGGATTGCAGCAAAGTCCTGCAGTTCTGACTCATTTCAGAAGTTTTTTACTGATTTGAAGCAAATCTCGCCTGGCTTTTGAGCAAGAACTGCGAGTCTGGCCGCGGTTCCTGAGCACACAGGCTTTCTGTGCGGGAATGCAATGAGCTGGATTTGGCCTCAGCGTAAACTTGGGCAGCTCCGAGTGGCTTGAGTTATGTGCCTGTATCTAGGGGTAAGATTTGGCCTGCAGTCATCCGTTATTGAAAGCTTTATGGAAATACTTTGTTCTTGCTACACACAAATATTTACATTCTGGTGGGAAGATTCCCCTCTATCACCACTTTTTTTTTTTTTTTTTTGTACTTTATGCCACAAGCACAAGGAGGGGGTGGAAGGTATTATGCTCCTTGCCTTATTGCCCTGTCAATTTAAAATAAGGCAGAAGTTTTCAACTAGCATTTCTTATAGATTGAAAAAAAAATGCCAGTCCTGGAAGCAGTGTCAACTTCTCTGCTTGCTGCCAGCCTTCCAGGGTGGGAGGTGATTTCTGTGCAATGCTATAGGGAAATTGCAGAGGGCATCCAGAGCAGAGAACTTCCCTGAAAAATAAAAAAGGCATAGGATACAACTCCCTCTTTTAAAACCAGCACATCCGGATGTTTCTGTTGCGGTGCTGAGTCACCCGTGTGTGTCAGCCTGTGTCTGGTGGGTGCTCTCGGCTGGCAGCGTGCTTGGGGCTGTATGCAGTGAGGGTTTGCTTCACTTGTATCTGATTTAGATGGAGGTGGTGGCTGCTGGAGCAGGCCTGCCTGCTTGTCATCAACCACTAACCCGGCAGAGAAGAAACTGGAGCAGGAGAAAAGTTTTCTGCTGGTTGAGCATCCTGGTTTGGCACCTTGGAGGTCACAGGAATGATGGGGCCAGTTTGAGTGGGGGATGAGGACCACCACCTTGGGGCCTGCATACACCTGCTTGGAGCAGCGGGAAGGGCTTGTGCTGTGTCATCTGGGTGGAAGAAGAGCCCCAGGGTGAGGAGGGGACCCTGGTGCTGGAGGGTCTGATGGCTGAAAGGTGGTAGTGGTGGACCAAAGACTTGCAAGAAATAGAGACAGAAAAAACGCTTTCCCAAGGAACGCCCCTCCATCAAGTTTTTAGGCACAAACGCTGCTGTCTCATGGTTCCTTTCAGCCTTTCCGCTAGCTTCTTGCAGCGGCTGCCCTGCAATGAGTTTCCAGCCATGCTGCTCATGGCCTCGAGGCTGAGAAGGCAGCAGCAAGCAGGGCTTGCATTTGCTTCCTTAGCAAGCAGGGCTCTGTGGGAGCCAGTCCCTGCAGTCACTCATGGGCATTTACTCAAGAAACCAGCATCACTTTTACTTTTTTTGCAGTTTTCTTCTTTCCTGTATATCCAGCCTGCTAACTAGCTTTTGGGGAAATACATCAATACAACACAAAGTACTAGAGCTCCTAGGCATGACACTGGCTTATGCCACACAAAGATCAGGCTTTGCTCGCTCTCCGTATGTTAGTGCAAAGCATGCGCCTTTGCTGCTTGTGTGTTGTCAGGTGGCTTGCATGTGTGTTACACCCTGATTCAGTCTTGGTCCTGATACCTGCATGACCCTACTAATGGTCATGCAAAACAGTCTGTCTGGCACCAACAGCGGCTGAAAGTGCCAGGTGTTCGGCCATGTAGTATGTAGGGGTTGTTAATGCAGGCTTAGGCTCGCTTAGGAGCAGAGCTTTCAATACAGTTCATGCTTTTATGGCCTCCGAGAGTGGTGCAGGTGCGTGCCGGCAGGAAGCGAAACGAGGGGAGCCCCCGGGGAGCCCCGTCCGAGCTGTGCCAAGCAGGTAGGGCGCCCATGTGCAGTTGACTCGCCAATAGCTCGTGCGTGGCATGGGGAGGTGCAGTTTGCTGGGACGACGCTCGCTGGGGAAAGTGGGAGCCTGTGCCAGCTGCGTGTGCTGTGAGTGGGGCCTCGTGGTGCCGCACGGAGCTCTCTGGCCTCTCCAGCCGACCGCCCTTTTACTCCCAGTTTTTGCATCGTCTTGCTGAGGAGTTTGGAGCCTGTGAAGTGAGGCTTTGGAGCATACCCCTGTTTTTAGTTATTACTGCTTTTATTTTTTGGACAGAAGCAGCAGACAGAATAAAATGATGATAATCTGCCTTTCCCTTCCTCCTCAGTTCATGCCTGATATGAGTCACCAGGTCTCGAGGCTGTGATGTTCCTGCCCCGGTGTCGGCGGGAGCCTCCGGAGATCCGTGCCGTCCCGTCCGCCTGGAGGCAACGGCACTAGCTAGCCCTGGGGGCGGTCACGGTGCTCTCGGGACATCTACTGTGAGCACTCAGTTATGTTGAAGCTGCCCACGGTGGTTCGTGGCTGAATTTGCCCAAGCAGCCTCTGCTGCGTTATTCTGGTTGGAAGCTCTGGCTTTAAATAAGTGTTGAGCTCAACTGAGGAACAACCTTGAAATGGCACAGATTCATAAAACTGTACGCTGGGATTTTAAAAATGGCCTCCATTGGAATCCTGGAAGCATCTGTTACATAATTAATGCACTTAAAAATATACTCTATTTATGATTAATCCAGGACTGTGGTGTGTGTGCTAGTTAAATGTCTGGATCCCAGGGTGCAGCGCGAGGAGCGAAATGCAGTTGTAATCTATTTGATGATTATAGAAAAGGACATTTTCTACAAATAAATATACTTTTCTTAGCTTCTTTATTTGTGAAGGCCAAGCTTATGTCTGTTGTTCTGAGTTTGTTGACTGGTAAATGTTTTGAGACTTACTCTGGTAATTTTGTAGATCTACTGGAAGAAATAACTCAAGAATGATTAAGGATATCGACCATACAGTAATGTTCCATACGTGTGACAGGGCTGCTGGGATGATGATCTCGGGTATGGTATATGCAATTAAAAATGCCAAGGCTCTGGGCTGTGAAGTGTTCTGAGCAGTCTGAGACACAAGTGCTCCAGCGGCTGCGTTTTATCGCGAGGGGCAATTTGGCGAAGCTGCTGAATGTCGTGGGTCTGTTGTCCAAAGAGGCGTGCGAGGATGAGACTTCTCCTTGGCGAGCGTGGCTGAGCTTGCGCCATCGCCATCCGAGCGAGCGCGAGGGCATCTCGGCGAATCTCAGCCTGCGCGGCGTGTCGTTGGGAAGGCTTCAGCGTCAGGGTTGGCCGCGGCTTGTGGATTGGTATACGGGCCCTGGAAGCATCTCGCTTCCTCCCGTTCTGCTCCTTTCTCACCCCTGCTCCTCTTGCTAGCTTGGTGTTGCCCCCTGCCGCGTCCATCCCATCTTGCCCTCGTTGCCGCTTGGCCAAGGGCCTGCGTGGCGAGGGGACCTGGGTGGCCTCCATTGCGTTCCTCCAGGTGCAGCCGCAAGAGTCGTGCGATGCCACAGAAGCTTGTAAAGAGCGCTGCAAAGCGAGCCGGCCGTGGCGATTATTATTGTTTTTTAAGCACGCAGCTGCAGAAGGGGCTGGCTGCATGGCCCGGCAGCATTCGGCAGCTCTCCCTGTGCTCGGTGGGGCTGGTGGCCTCCCCGGGAGAGGCGGCTGGACCGCGGCGGGTTGCTCCTGCGCTGTGGAGACGGCGAGCATTGGGAGCCTCCCGCGTGCGCGCCGCGTTCCCGGCGCTTCCTCGACGTGCGCGCGGATGGGAACGCCGTGATGCGCACTCCCCGCTCGCAGGCGCAAGGCCCTGCTCGACTTATCCGTGCTCAGTGTGGGCTTCTGCCTTTAGTCCCTGGGAGAGAGGGATGTTGAGATGTGGCTGTCAGGCTGTTTATATTTTTGGAGAATTGGGGCAAAAAAAATGATTACTATTGGTAACTTAATCTTCTGAAAACTAAAAGCCCTAAAGAGAAACCCACTTCAAAAGCTCTTCTTTTTCTTTCTTTTTTTTTTTTTTTATTTTTCTTCTCCCCCCTCTTACAAAGGAGTTGTTTTAACTGTATTTCAGTGGTCTAAGGTTTCAGCCACTTTCTTTGATACGGATTTGTGTGAAAGCAGTTGTGTTAGACAGAAGGAAATGATAAAATCTCAGAATTAAGGCATAGGATGAGAAGGGCAGTGAGGAGCATGAAATTGAGACATGTTCACCGCTAACAAGCGTTCCTCCAAGCAGACTGCAGCTCCTCAGCTCACTGTGGTTCATAGCGTCCGTGTTGGGTAAGTTTAATGATTTGGGGTGGGTAGCCGATAAAATCATCATCAAAAAAAGAGATTTTTAGGAAAATGGAAAAAAATGGTGACCATCTTAGCACAAGTTTGTTTTTAGACCTTGATTGCGTTTGAATCTCTACTATTAGGGGCAGGTGGGGGGAAAGGGGAAGGAAGAAACCCCAAACTTCTTAGCTCACATTATCCCTGGATTTCTTTAATTTATTTTTAAAGTGGAAATTTTGCAAGCTGACGTTTTGCAGCATGCGTAGTGCGACTTGGCTGACAGCATTGTCTGGCAAAAGAAATAACCAAATTATTATTCAGTCATGGGTTTTTAACAGCCGCAAAGCAAGTGGATGTTAACTAAATGATGCAATTTATTCCCTTCCTGCTTATTGCCAGCTTGCCTATTACAGAGAGGCTGCCAGCTTTAAATAAGTGGTACCCAGATGGTAGTCGCATGACGCCCACTTGGTTACGGAGCCTAAGCAGGGAATAACTCGGCAGCCACTACAAGCTGTGGGTCAATTGAGGGGGAATGCCTGTTGCTTCACAGTTTTGCATATGTAAATCTGTTAATGTTATGGCAGTATTGTGCGGTCTGAACACAAGCGCTGCCTTTCTTGGGGGCCCCGATGAACTTGGCCGCGCGCCCAGCTCGCGAGGCCGGCCCGGGAGCGCCGCCGCCGCTTCCTCGCCGCTTCCCGGATGCTCCGGCCGGAGCCGCCCCCGGGAAGCGCGCCGGGAGCGCGCCCTGCTCGCGGGCAGCCCGGCGGGACTCGCTCGGTCGGTCGCACCAGCGCCCGCCCTGTTATTTTTATCCCGGTGTCGGCCCGGCCGGCGCGCGCGCTCGCCGCTCGCTCGCGCTCTTCCTGCCGCTGTCTGCCACGCTTCTGCGCGCCGCTTCATCAGCTGCAGATGTGGCGCGCAGCCGTCTCCCAAAAGTCATGAACTGTTGTCGTCTGCGCGCCGTAACAGCCAACAGCTGCCGCGGGCGCCCGCCGGGGACTGCATGGAAGCAATTTGGGGGAGCGCTCCGCGTGGATTGCGCCGATTGCAAAAGCTGGGTTTGAGTCCCGTTTCTTCCCCCCTTCTTTATTTTTTAATTATTAATTGCTTTAAAAGTGGTAGTCAAGTGTTCGACACGGGAATGCTTTTTCTTGTCCATCATTTCTGGTTCTGGAAAGTTTATTGTGATGGGTGAAAACAGTGAGGGGAAAAAAATGTTGTAAAAAGCTGGAGCTGTAATATGCTGAAAGGCTCAAAAAAAAAAAAAAAAGGACTGATAGTGTTGATTTAACCAAAGAAAACGTTCCTGGAGGTATTGTAAATTTTATGTGCCAGATGAAAAGCATTAAGTGGGTTATTTTTCAAGAAGCAAAAACATTTTGATTTTAACTGTTTTGTGAATTATATGAATGCTGCAGTCCAGCTTGGAAAGCCCTGGGCCTGTTCCCTCGGTGCCTGCTCTTGCGACTGGGTCCTGTTATTCTGTCCTGGGCACTGCTTCGTTTTCTCTTGCCCTGCCAGGACCTCGCACTGGCCTGCTCTGGGGCCAGAAATCTGGCTTTGGGGTGTAGCACCCTATAGGTATATATCTCTTCAGCTGCATGTGAGCATTTAAAAATGCAGTAAAGAAAAAAATCGAGGAAGAAACTAAGCTGATTTAGAACAGAGCAGAAAGCTGAGAAGTGTCAGCATTTTTATCTTTATTTTGCTAATTATTTGTCAGGGAGGTATGAGTTGATTCCTTGAGATTTAAGCCTCTTAAGAGTAATTTTTTTTTTTTCTAATAGTAATTTTCTTGCACATAATGTTCGCTGGCTGCGGCTGCATGGGTCGCGCGGATCGGGTTTGTCACGGGCTCCTGTGGTTGCAAGTGCTGGGCTTTGTTCTCCGGCACCAGATGGGACTCTGCAGATTGCGATTTATCTCTGAGATGCTCTGCTGTAACCAGATCTTCTGTGCATCTTTAGACATCCACCCGGAATTTATGGTGTGGAAGTAAACTCAAGGTTCAGAATACGGACCAGCAAGCGACAGGGAAAAGTGATTAGGAAAAAAAAAAAAGTAAAGGATCTATAAGTGTTTTAGGGTTTGCATGATAAGTTTATTACTTAGAGGCGACTCTGTCATCCACGTCACTTGGGCTGTGATGATATTTTGTCCAGCAACTGTCCTTTCTGATGGGAAATTACTTAGTGATTGTAGAAGAGCCTGTAGCAAATCCTCATGCAATAAAGGTAAATCAAGCTAGGCATTGGTTTATATGTGATCTTTTTTCCAGTTTCTTATATTAGTGTGAGAACTGTAGCTTACCCTACTGAAAACTTAATTAGGCAAACAGAATGCTATGTTAGCAGACACTTAAAAACGCAATGTGCTCAAGACTAGATTCAAATAAGTTAATAAGAGTTATATTAGGTGTTTCTAATGGTACTTTTTAAAATAAATGCTGTCTTTGGTAATAACATACTTATGCCACACTTTTGGGGTAATAGCTTAATTGGAAGGCTTGATTGTGTCCGTTTAGTTGCAAAGGATCCCTCCTACTATGCAGTATGTTAATGCAAGTTTATTCATAGCCTTTAATATTTGGATGGCTGATGTAAAGCCCCTTTAGGAGAAAACTGGAGTGAAAGAAGGAAGCAATCTGTTTTGAAACACGCTCAGCGGAGCTAGCAGACACGAACAGCACAAATCTTCAGAATTAGAGTGGGTGTAGGGGTGCATGCATGTTTGTATGCAATGTATTTAAAATGCCAATAGCTTATGCCTTTTGAAGCTTCCAAATCGGAGCTGTCATATTAGCTATACCATTTCCAAAAATACTGTTGAGGAGCAGACCGATGCTGCTGGCTCAAAAAAGCATCGTTATTCTTTGATATTTTGGGGGCTTCTCGTTTCCCCCCGAGAACAGGTATTTCCAGGTAATGTGCCTCAAAATGGTTTGCTTAAAGGATTTTAATTCCAAATTGAGGCAGTTTTCTTAGTTTTTGTCCTCTTAGAGGAAAGGATAACAAGGGGTGGAGCCTTCTTGTTTTCTGTATTATTCGTCTTAGCAAATGCGGTTTGAGACAAAGGATGCCACTGTGAAACCTGCACGTGTAAACTGGGAGTCACAGGTTTGGACTTCGTTATTCTGTAACTAACGTCATACAACTTCCCTCCTGCCTGCTCCTGGCTGTGAAGTGGGAATAGGGAAAAGCTGCATGGTTAGCAGGCTGCTGGAAGATTTAAGTAATGCTTGTGAAGTGTTTTGGGGCCACCTAATACACAAGATATGTTGACAACTCTGCAAAGAACCTGTTTTTTTTTTTTGTAGATTATTATCCTTTTTCAGTTGTTCTTGGTTGCAAGCTGTGGTGCAATGGAGCGGGTAGAAATGATTCAGTACCACCACAGTCCCATCACGACAGGCTTGAAAACACTTCTTCAAAATTGGTAAACTGGCCTTTTTCTTGTGATATTGCTATAGATCAGGTCACTTGTGGTTGTTAAAACGTATTTTAGGCTAGTGTCTGTGGATGGTGGGCCAGTATAAGTGCCTCTGGGCTGGATATGGCAACCTATGGCAAAGAGAGTGGAGTCTGGCTGTCCAATAAGGCTAGAAAATAAACAGTATCCCAAAACTGGAGGATCGTGCATACAAATCTTAGTCTTTCATCATTTTGCACCCTGCTCTGACACAGCGGAAGCCTTCAGTGTGCAGAAGTGCTCGGAGCAGAACTTAAAAGGTCCTTTCCGAAGTGGAGGCGAGTAGGGGATTCCCTGAGAGGAGATCAGATAAGATAGCGAAGGGAGGATCTGGGCGGAAAAGTGGTTTGGAATTGCAAATCAGTGGTTTGCCCATAAGTGGTTTGGGTTGGCTGCGGTGTGTTCTGATCATATATTTTTCAAAGATCTGTAGTGATTTCTCACTCCTGTCTCGAAGCTCTCCTGGAAGGATCCTGGTTTTCTGAGTCAGGGAGGGATGGTCGGGCAGTGCAGAGTGCCGGGACCTGCGCCTGCCAGTGCGGAATTCCTGTCCTCTCCAGGGGACCCTTATCAATGTCTTGGATAGAGCACTTTACTTTCAAAACAGTTTAGTGCAATTCGTCACTTTCTTGAATGTTGGAGGTGGCTGAATACTCTTTCTACACGCATGAGCATGTATATGTGTACATACACCTATATTGATGTCAGTTCTTCATCTCTCCATATGTAGGTGTGTGTGTGTGCGTGAATCAAAGGAGTTTGGACATGCATGTTCAGCAACTTGCCAAAAGCAACAGGAGGAATTACTGTTAGAGGGGGCCTGCAGTTTTATCCCTTGCTCGTGATGCCACAGCTGGGCAAGACCACACCGAGCCAACAGTGATGCAGCAACCTACCTTTCCGTGTACAACACACTGTTGTTGTAAAATGTGTACTAAAATATTCAAGAGTTGGCCATATTTCACACAGTGATTGGACTGCAGTAGGTGTCTTGTGCATTGCTTGGTTAAAGCCCTCTAAGCTTAAGGGCAGATTTTTCCTGATACAAAACGTATAGCCTTCATCTAAAAAAAAAATGCAGTTTAACAAATTACTGAAACCTGGTTGTAAATAAGTGTGTGGTTTTATTTGGATTTTTAAAATGTTTTTATCTATTTTTTTAGCTTTGGAAAAGCTAAAGCAGAGTAGCTGGGTGGTACAGGAGAATTGTGTAGCTCTGCCACGGGTGTCTTGTGTGTCTCTGAGTTTTGGTCCAAAGCCTGGTCCTTTGTGTTCTTGTACCTCAACCGCTCTGCTTTCACCGAAGAAATCATCTGAGCAGAGTTTGGGTTATGATTTTTGTCCCAGCAGCTGATCTGCCTGGTTTAGGAATAGAAGGATTTTTTAAAATAAGGCACGTACCCAGCTTGTCCTGCACCCCCACATCACCTTCAGTGCCTGCTGGCCTCCTGCCCGTGTCCCGAAACCTCCGGCTCTGTTTCACCAGCCTCCGCGAGGCACTCGTGCTATCTCAAAGCACTGGCAGTCTCGAGGCTGAAGATATTGTTGGCATAACATGAGTATAATTACTGTCAGTATAATCAACAAGGATTACTGGATTGATTTCTCTTGTGTTTGTCTTCAGATGTTGAAGTAACCCCAAACTTGCATAAGAGTAAAAAACTTGTAAGACTTCCCTGTTGCTGGAGGCAGGTTTCCGCGCTGGAGCGCAGCTTCCCCTGCAAGCCATGGGATCCTGCGCGTGCCTGATCCAGAGCAGGAGCACAGCGTTGCCAAACCATGGGTGCAACAGCAAGCTGAGGATGCTCTTGATCAGAGGGTATGTCCAGCAAGGTGCTTTTTTTGCATTTAGCTGCAGCGCGGTGGCTGGACAGCCTGGGGCCACCCCTGTCTGGAGGGGAGGATGCTCCGCAGCAGCGCGAGCTGCAGCCTGGCCACGCTGCTCCCATGTGCTAGCATCAGTGCCAGCTTCACTGCTTCCAAAAGCTGAAGAGAGCTCAGTCTCTGTGGTGATTTGGGCGAAAGAGCTTTAATCTTTTTGGCCAGAGTCTAAAATGAATGTGCTCCCTTCTTGATGCACCTGGCAGAGAAATGTATTTCTTACAGGTGTAGTTGGTTTTGTTTTATTTTGCCCTATGCTTTCTTGCAAATGTGCATCTCTCGCTTTCCTTTCCTTTCCTTTTATATTTCTTTTCTTCTCCTTTTGCATATATACTTCCTTTGGAAGCTCTCTGTTCCATCCAGGCACCTGCATTTCAAGTCTCTATTGTGCAGATACATTTTTTTTTTCCTCTTTAGACATGTGCCATGCTGGCAGGCCTGAGGCTTGAACATGCTTTTCATCTGTGAAGGCTTTCTCTTGCACTTTCACTTAGAGTAGGTGATGCTTTAGGCGAAGCCTCGGAGGCTGTGCCCTGGTGGTTAGAGCCAAGACCCAGCCTCCTGCTCGCGGTTGAAAGTCAGACTTTTCCAGACTTGTGACTTGAATTCAGGAACACTGAAAGGTTTGCATGTCTGAATCAAAGGAAGGGAACTGTAGATTCTGGAGAGGCTGAGGTGACCTTTGAGTGTAATTTCTACATCTACTGTAATTTTTCAAAAGACTCCGTAAGTCCTGGGTGAGATTAAATTTTGGGACCTGTGTCCATGTAGCCTGCATGATCTGATTCTTTTATGCTGGCCAAATATTTGAAGTGTGGACCTGCATGTCAGCAGTCTGAAAATCACAGGAATCCAGGTGAAGTGGGGAATCTTAAGAGACAAGGTATGCATGCACAGAGATTGCATGAAAAGTTAGTATCTGGTAGTGTAACTTCTTTTTTTTGAGTCCCTATGCCATACCATCTCTGGACTGCCCCAAGAGTGTGTTCACTGACTCCCACAGAGTCAGTGCATTAGCATTGACTTATTTGCTCCAAGATTTTCTCCAAAGCGTTACATAAACAACTATCGTGTAAATACAGGCATTTGTAATGGTGCTTTTAAATTAAAAAGACTTTTGGATTCATGCAAGTATACACATGCATGTACAAAATAACTTTTGGCTCCCCCTTAACACTCTTCAGAATAATTTAAAGGAAGAAAAGATTTGCAAACAGTTGTAAAAGAGCCATAAAAAAACTGTCAAATACCAGACCTTCAGCTAATTGTAAACTGTTTTGCTCTTGGAAGTCATACAACATTGATCTCATAGCTGCTTCATTAAGAAGGTGCTCCTGTGTAGTGCAGGAGCTGCCTGCCCAGGTAGCTGTGAGCAAAAACAGCAAGAGGTGCTGGACCGCTGCTACCAGCGCCTGCTAGAAACCGGGATAACTCCGGGCAGCTCCGCTGTTCTGCACCAAGAGGGAAGGTGAGCGGCACAGGGAACTGGTTAGAAGCTGCACAGCTAAAATCTTTGTTTTTGCCCTCCTGCCTGCTCCTCGTGTAGGGTGTTTTGGGAGTATCTGTTGGCACGGGAGGATGTGGATTGTGAGCGGGGTATTTTTGTAGGAGTATTTATTAGGCTTTATGGAATTATGGAATATGTTGTAATCTTTATATTAGAGAAAAAAGTCCTCCAGCCCTTTCTTCAGTTTTCATAAAGAAGCACGTGAAAAATTCTTTCTGGACAGAGAACTGGCTGCCATCCCAGGCTGGAGGTTAGTTACAGCTTCTTTCTTCCTTTATTTATTCTGATGTACCAAGGAAAGACAGGCTCTCATGGGGTGGCTTTTTATGGTTGAGGTTTAAAAAACAACAGAAGTCAATAGTCCATTAGACTATATCCGTGAAAGAGAAGTTTTCCTGAGTTGGGCTCTGGTGTGCAGCGGTGCCAAGTCCTACCTGAAGCACTTGCCTGGCTCTTGCCTTTGTGCAGCCTGGCGACTTCTTCTGCCTCTTGCAAATTGGGGTGCCTACTTCCAGGAAATATTAATAGCAGCTACTTGGTCTCATCTCCAGTGTGTTCCCTCTCACAGAGCGTCTCCTTTAACTGGTTTCTAAAGCTCTATCATTAAATCTCTTTGGAAAGGGAAATTCCTACCTTTGTGTGCTGGGGGAGCTGCTGAATGGCAGCCTGTTATCTGCAGGTCTGGGGCTGAATCTGGCTGTCAGTGACAGAGCTGGACTTAAAGGAACTTTAGTTGAAGCCTCATCACCTCCGCTGGCTTTGCCATGGAGAGGCACCAGGATGCTTCTGGTCAGCAAGAATGAGAAGGTGGATTTCGTTTGGCCTGGCTGTCTGCTTGATAATTCCCCTATTTCCTTCCCTTGCCAGGGGTAGGAGGCAGGTCTCTCTTTGCAGAGATCCCACCCGCTGCTGGGTGAGGTGAGGGCTGCTGGAGCGTCGCTGCTCACCCCGTGGGCGCCTTTGGGCTTCATCCTGCTGGGAGTCCAGGCCGATGCTGCAGAGTGGAGGGTTTTAGTCGGCAAGGATCGATGTGCAGCTGGGAATCCCGGCTGAGGTTAGATTTGTGGTTATGTTTGTAATAAGAAAAAATTTTCTTTCTTTCTTTCTTCTTTTTTTTCCTCTGGGAAAAAAGCTGACATGCAATTTACTTCTTGTTTATCAAACTTGGCTTGTATGTATTCATATATACAGGGTGTATGTGTGTCCAGTTTCAGTAAATAATGTGTGTTGGATAATGCCATTTAAATAAGCTTTCTTTTTCTTTCTCTCCTTTTTTTCTTTCTCTCTCTCCCCCTCCTTCCAGTCACCCCACAAGTAACTACAAGTTGGGAGCGAGTTGCCAAACCTTAATCAGGGTTATTTTGGTGCTTATTTAGTGTCTACAACGTGTCAAGTTATTGGCTGGGAGATATTACAGGGTGGCAGAGTCTTTCTGAGTGTGGACTTACAGGGCCAAACCTGAATGTCAGGAGAGCTTTTAGGAAGACTAATTTGCCTAGATACCCTTTCTGAGGGGAAGGGAAAGTAGGTGAAGCCAAGTGGATTTTGGAGAGGTCTGGGCTTGGTGTCCAGTTCAGCTGGGGATGATGAGCGTGACTTGCAGAAGGAAGGTCGCCCTTAGGGTTGCCCTTAGCAGAGCCCAGCAAATGGTCAGAGATTAAGGCAGCAGTTCATAAATCAAGAAGAAAACACATGTGAGTAATTTCATCATGGAGTTTGGTAATAAAAAATAATATGTTGGACAATACCAAATAAAAAAAAAAAGCCAACTTTGAGAATGATCAACATGTCTTATGTGCTTATGTGACGACTTGGGTGTCTGGTGGTTCTTGCTAGCTGAGGTGTAACTTATTTTTCTGATCTGATTCCGCTTCCTGGTCAGAAGTGAGTCCAAGAGACATTGAAGCAGCTGGTAGATTTTGGCCTGGTTGACTGTGATACCTCTAACTTAATTTTTTAAAAACCATTTAAATATGTCTTCTACTTAAATACAAGGAAGGGACTGTGAGACCGAACAGCATGGGTCTGGAGACCATTCACTTGCTCTGCGCAGCACCTCAGTCTTGCCCTTCCCTGACTAACCTGTGGCAAAAAACGAGTTTTCTTGCATCTCCCTGTGTTTTTTTCTGGGCTATTTGTTTGCAGTGCCTTCCCCATCTGCAGGATTGCTCTGAGTGTTGCTGCTAGCATTGCTCTGACTCGTGCACGCTTTCACATCCCATCATGGCTTGTCTCAGTGAAGTGGAAGAAAACAAAGTTTGTCCCTCCTTTCTCAGTTTTGCCCCATTTTAAGTACCTTCTCATACTCCCAAATCATCTATATCTCTCCTGTTGCGCTGGTGACTTGGTCTGCAGATGCTGCCACCGTAAGAACGAATGTTCATCAGCAATCAGCATTGCACAAAGCTGTAACGCTGCTAGGATGAGGGTCTGGAGGTGAACTTTGTGGGAATGAATGATGTGGGAATTGATTTTTGAGTGCAGACTTCACCTTCTTTTGAGCAGAGTTCACCCCTGTTTGCTTTTTATAAGAGCATTGGAAGCTGCCATGAGCTTCCTCCTCCGTCTTCTGTCCCGAGATCCAGTGGTGAATGCTGCTCTGCCAGTTTGGGGTTTTGCATGTATGGTGTTGTTATCACCTGGCTATAAACACTGATGCAGGAGACGCCTGCTTTAACTCGGAATTTTCCAATAGTCACAAAGCAAGGGCCCAGAGAGTTTCAGTGTTAAAGGGAAAAAAAAGGGAAAAAAACCCCAGAGCTCTTCTGCCATACTAAGAATACCAAAAGCGCGTCTTTAAACTTCTGCTCCTGCTCTGTTTTCTGTATGAGTCATGAGGCAGATGCCGAAGTGGCCTCCCAACGCGTGTGCATAACTTTGCACATCCAAGTGCCTGTACATGCCATTCTCCAAAACACCTCGGCGCTGTGGGCTCTGCCGCCGGGGCGGCGTGGGGAGCGGGCGAAGGAGCTAATGCCCCAAACGACCCTGGTTTCTGCGGGTGCCACTTCTCCATGGCCACTGTCGTTATCGGGAGCTCACGGTGGCTGGGCTTGGAGAACGCAGCTCGCTCTAGTTCCTCTCCTGCTTACGACAACGTATGTTTTCCGCATGCAGGCTATTTTCCACTAACTAACTGGATGGGGAATGTTTAGAGAGACAGTCAGGCTTTGGAAAGTTGCATGCGAAACTCTAGCAATGAGGCTAGCCCCCACTTTGAGCCCGTGGCTCCGATATTCAGTCCTGGGGCAGCAAGGCTTGCGGCACCTTCTCCCAGTGTCTGCACGCGGATGTGCCCAGCGTGACATCTGCCTGCCTGGTTCACTCTTCCTGGGATTCCTGGTGGCTCGAAATGCTTTCCAAGTGAGGTCTCACTTACAATTTCCTGGGTGTCTGCAAAATAATGAAGAGCTCTTAAATTAAAGGCCAGCATGCGCATTCATGGGTGTCAGTGCGGGGCTTTTCTGGGCAGGATGGACTCCAGTGTGTGCCCTTATTTGAGAAGCTGTTTCTGGCTGGAGCAGTGGTGCAGGCTGGAGCCCTGAGCTAAGGGTGGCCTCTTCTCAAAGCTCACAATTAACCCCACGACCAGAGTTTATCAGCAGCCTTTTCTGCGGGCATCCCGTGCCTGCAGTGGTGCTTGGTGCGCGTTCCGGGTGCTTCCTGCTCATCACATTGGGACACATGCATCTGACTTAAGCGAAATATGTTGATTTGATAAAAATCTGCCCCTGTTATCTGTTAGAATCCCCCCCCCTTTTTTTCTTAAAAAAATCCTTTTTTACAAGCAGAAAGAAGTGAACTTTTCATTCAGCATAGATGTTTCCCTTTCATCCCCGAAGCTAATTCTTTTTTTTTCCCTTCCCTGCAGCAGTTTTGGTGAAATTATGTATCGCTTGTGATAATTCATTTTAAAAATTCCTGAGCTGTGTGGCGTACTTTCATGAAAATTCATTTAGATAAAATTAGATATTATTGTTTAATGAGGTGGCATTTCAATTTAGACCTTGCATCATGCATACACCCAGAGTTTTTTATGGAATAGTTAGGTTCATTTGAGTAATAAAGGCTGAATCATGGGGGCTTTAATTCTTAATCGCTGTGAGGATTGTTATCTGTGGGATGTGAGCTGTCTTAGCGGCATTCAATCAAGTGTCCACTTAGCCGTGACCAGAAGTAATTGCTCCCAAGTGGGTCACACAATGACCTGTTAATACTGGCGCTGACCCCGCGACCTTGTCTGCCCCATTGTTTGGGATTTCGGAGCAAGCCGGGCTGCATTTCGGTGGGGTCAAGTAGATCCTGGAGGTCAGACGTTTTCCGAGGGCGCACGGCGTGCACTGTGCGTCCGCTGGAGCCGTCGCGCGGCCGCGCTCCCCGCCGTCCGGGAGGAGACGCGTAAACAGTTTAATATTTTACCGAAAGAAGTTCATCTTGTAAATTAGGTATGAATAATACATTCGTAATTACTACTCTGTGTCTTTGAACGTTTGGGCCTTAATTGGCTCAAGTGTTTTTTTTTTTTTTTTTTTTAATGTATTTGCATTGTGCCAAATTTAACTTTATTGGGTGCAGGTAGTGGGTGAGTTGGTCTTCGTCCCACTACCTCACAGCATCTGAGCATCCATCAGCGCTTCTTGGTGAGCAGTGGGGTGGCACTTGGTCACCTGCGATGTTAACTGTCTGCTGCAGAATTCGATTGACTTGTTGATGATTTTGTAATCTATGGATGCCCTGGTTGCGTTGCCTGGTTGCGATGCCCTGCGCTGATTTATTAACCACCTTGAAGTGGTAATAATTGCACAGATAAAGCCTTGACACTGTTCTAGTACTACTCTTTCTTGTCACACTATGTTTACCCAGTCAAAATACTCTTGTGTGCTCTCCAGCCCTGTAGGTCATTGTTGTTCGGGGTGAGCCTACGTGCCCATCTCTTGGCATTGCATCTGAGGGAAAATATTTTGATCGCAGCTCTTCAAGCCGGGCTGATGCTGTGACACGAAGCAGTTGGATCATGGTACAGTTGGGGACAAACAAAGCTAGCACTCCTGTGAGAGCAGCAGACTATAGGCAACCAAGCAAGCAAGAGATGAGAGCTAGAGGAAAAACTATAGAGCATATGCGGGGGAAAGAAAACAAAACAGCGACTCATTGCTTTGCCAGGATGTTTAAAAACAAACAAACAAAAAAGCGTTGCAAAGCAAAACGTGGCTCTTAATGCAGTGAACCTTTGTGGGCTGCTTTGTTCTTTTTTTGCTGTTGTTGTTTTTCTTTCCTCTCCTTCTGTGCGCACCATCCCCTTGGGCACACCACAGACATCTCTTCTTGTCAGTACATCCTTGGTAAGGTTTGTTCCTGGTTCTCCCGGTGGGTGCCCAACACTGATCAGAAAGATGCCCGTGGTGTTGTAACTCGCTGGGAGATGGAGGAGACCGTGTTGGGTCTCTGTTTGACGGTTCCTACCAACTGTGTTGCTGGTTCAAGCGGGACCTCGGTAGGGCCACAGGGAACATGCACAGCTCCTTCTTCATTTCCATCTTAACCTTCTAAAACCATAAGAAAATGGTAGCCTTTTGTGCCAAACTGCCTCACATCATCTCCTTTTTTAAGAATTTGGGCATCGCTAGATTTGTAGAGAAGCTTATCTGCA
Organism: Tinamus guttatus; assembly: GCF_059628265.1. NCBI lineage: Eukaryota > Metazoa > Chordata > Aves > Tinamiformes > Tinamidae > Tinamus > Tinamus guttatus. Next base: position 692,819 of record NW_028289081.1, on the reverse strand, counting down.
GATACTGGTGTTTAATTATCCAACACGATTCCATTGGTTCTTTGACATGTCTTCATTGTAGATCCCAGTGTAGAATTGAGTTCTCATCCTCCTTTGAGAAGCTGCTGGTCTGACCTCCAGCAGCCTCAGACTGTCTTTTTCTTGGCCGTTCCACCTCTACCTGCCCATCATGGCTTTGCTCAGGAGGAGCCTTAGTCCTTGGATCTCTTCTTCCTCTGTGAAACTTGTATGACTGTGTGAGAGAGGTTAAAGGATTTTTTGTCTCAAATAGCTGAATATCTTGTTGATCTAGTAGCTTTATCAGATTGAGAAATCCACTCTGCGGAGAAGAGCTAAAGAGATCACACATAGAACAGAACTGAAATCATGATCATTACCTTCTCATCCCGAAGAGCAAAAGTGTCATTAAAGTGGGAGGCAGAGCACCAGAAATGTAGGATTTCTTAGCATGTGTATGTTTTAGGGTTAACAGTAAAAGAACAAATGTCTCATCGTTCTCTCTTGCCAATTAGTCAGCACTGGGACATTTCTTGTAAAGATCTCCATGAGTAAGATGGGAAATCCAGAGGACCTCATGAACTTAATTTGGGGGTTTTCATTGCGTTTGTTGTAATAGGTGAAGTCTTCACCAGAACATGGTATTCTCCTTACCCTTGGTCTCTTCTCATTTCAACTAAATGAAAAAAAAATAGCTTGAAAAACTGAATATGCATAGTGTCTAAAGTGATAGGTATTGCTTCTTACTGAGCATGGGTGCTCTGGTTCCTTTTCTGCAGAGGATGACTTTACTGGGAAGAACATGTTTTTCTGTGGAAAGTTCTTGTTGCTAGTCCAGAATAAACAGAAGGTTTCTTAAATTTCATGAGGAATGTGACTGGCTGCACAGAAATGAAAGATCATGTTTAGCAAAGATATTGCAACGCTGATGTATTTTTTTTTAATTGAAATGTGGGGAAAACATGTAAGATTTTTACAGAGAATTTTTGGAAAGTCTGGGTTTCCCACACATTTGGGTCTGTGTAATGGCTTTGTAGGTGGTGTGTGGTTTGTGTCAGTCATCAGTCAGGTGCTAATGCTAATGAAGCCACGTTCAGCCCTGCTCGCGGAACCTGACACTCGATGTATTGATCTTTGCAAACACGTTTATACAAGTTGGGGGAACTGTAGGTTGTATCTACAGTTTTTAGCCACCTATTGAGTTTCCTTTTCACCTTGGGAGACAGCAGAATAGCACATTTTTTTCTTCAAAATTCTGCAGCAGCTTCAGGCTTCGCTGAGAAGAGTCTTTGCTCAGCCTTGATATCAATTTAGCCATTTCATCTTTTCCCCAGCAAACTAAGGAGCAGCACAGATTGGCTGTTTTAATTAATTTTGTGCAGGAAGCAAGAGCCTAACGTTTCAAAATCTATTTTTCGCCGTGCTTAAAGAGGGCTCGTCATACCTGCTAGTTTTGCAGTAAGTATCCTTCCAAGGAGAATATGGCACTTTTCACGGGATTTTCCTGAGTTAGGGTTTGGTAATGAAGTTTTTAAGAGATCAGTGTACCCTCTCCAGCTCCTATTGGCACAGGATTTTGTCGGCAGCTCTTGATCCAAGCTAGCCAAAGGATGACATGAAGGAAGTCGGTACTTGGGGTGCTTGGTGCCCATGGCCTTTTGAGCTCTTCCTGTTATGACTCGTTGCAGCTTGCTGCTTTTCTGAATCCACAACGATGAGTAAAACATAAGAAAGTGAAACTCCTGTGTCAGCCCAGCGATGTTGGTGTGTGCTGATGGTACTGTGCATTCTCAGGGTTGTGTCCCTTCTGTAATTAGTTTGTTTCCTGCAAAATAAATATCTCCTACCATTCTTAGGATGCCTCGCAGAACTGTTTCTGCAAAGTAGTGGGTAGTCCTAAGAGTCATTAAACTTTAAATGAGACATAGGGGTGCTCAGCGATTCTCAGAAGTTCTTGGCACCTTCCTGGATGGAGTGATTTAAAAAAGAAAACACATACAACAAAAAAACATGAGATGTAGTTATGCAAATTATGACCTTTACATGCATTTTATATTGGGATTGAAGTTGCTAACACATTCTTTCCAAGCTGTGTTTTCCAGTGCGACTGTTTCGGGTGCCTTTGTATTGGTGAAGCAGCGTAGCATCTTTCCGGGAAAGGGGCATCAGGATGTGATGATTTGGAAATGCAGCCACCATACTCAGAAATGGGCAGCGTGTCGCTGAGTGAGGAGTCTCAATAGATGGATTTTAATTTCTCCGGAGGGTCTGGCCATGTTAACTAGATGGCAGGATCCTCATTAACTAGATGGATTGAAATGTGTATCGTGGCTGATGCCTCTCCTCACTAATACTTTTAACAGCTCATTCTACTAGAGCTTTTGGACTGTCTTGGGTGGAGGAGAGGAATTGGCGTCTGCAGAGGATATTTGCAGAAAGTCACATTTCCACCATATGTTAGAAGGAGTGTCTTTGGATGCAGGTTTTGGATGGAGTCCTCTGTGTTGCTGTTATCTGGTTTGTCCTTTTTCTACCCCTAGTTCTGAATCATACCAGCTACTTGGACTCTTCCGTGTGTTTCCTGAAGGACAGTGGGAAGATTTCTGTTGGCTCAGCTGCTTTTCACCTATTATTCCATCTTGATGAGGAAGTCAGGTCTGGGGGACTAAAGAAGAAATTTTGTACATCTTGGAAGTGAAAAGGACTGCAAAAAAATCTGAAAATTCTGCCTGATTTTCAAAAGGAAGGAAGGTACCAAAAAACTCAGTCAGTCTGAATTTAGATCCAACTTGTGACAAATCATTATGTAGGAAAGGAAATATCCCTTTAATTTTTAATAGCTTTGCAGTGAAGTTTTATTAGGCAATAACCTGGTTCCTGAGTGGATGAAAGATCAGGTTGAGGGCCAAGCAATTTTTTCCCCTGCAGTGCTGTTGGAAAAGGGAGAAGAGGGGTCACAGTGAGATTATTGCCTTGTAAAGCTCAAAGCCAGCACCCTTCCTTGTGCCACAAGTATTTAAAAAAAAAAAAAAAAGAAAAAAACAACTTCCAAATGGATATTTACAACATAAGTATGTTCAGGATGTGGGCAGTGAGAGAAGTGTGGGGACAGCAGCGAAGGTGCATGGGCGTAGGGATGTGAAGGGGGCGGTGTGAAGAGAGCCAGGAGAGTGTGATGCACATTTTGCAGATAACTTCTCGGCATGTACCTACTTCCCGAGCCTGCATGCGGACTTTGCTTCTCTTTCCAGGGTAGCCTTAAGTTTTATGTTCAGTGCAAAGATGTTTTCTGAGAACACTGCTTGTTTGCTATTTCCAGAGTGGTTTATCGTCTGGGAACAACAGCTGATAATTAGATGGGATTAGTCAAGTGGAGTCACTTGTAGTTTGGTGGTGGTGGGTTTGATGGGTTTTTTAAGGGTATTTTTCAAACATTCAATGCAGTAGATGTTTCACTGGCAGTTAATAAAGTAATATAGGACACTCCTTGATAATATAACTCTTATGCCAGTCCGGTTGCTAAATCCATAAGTCCCTCAGGCAGCAGGAGACAACTGTGTTTTCCATCATTGCTTGTTTTGCTGTTGTCTCACATGGCTGGACAGCATTTCTTTTGATTTTTAAGGTGTCGTGTTACTGCAATATCTGGGATGCTGTGTGTCCATATGAAGTTATAACTTGTGTAGATGAAAAATGTATAGATGTATACATTTTTGTATACATTTATACATGTATAGATGAAAAAATCTGAGTTGCTTTGTATTTTAAGAAGCTGCGAGCATCAGCAACTTGGGGGAAGATAATGATGTGGAGCACCCTTGGCAGCAGGTCGCTTTGGCTTACACTAAGTATCAGAAATGAGTATTAAAAAAATCTGCTTGCCTGATTGTTTCCTGAGTATTTTTTTTTTCCTGTGGCTCTTTTAATCTGTAGTGAATGTGTAGTTAATGTAACTAAGATGTTAGCTTCTGTCTAGCTTTTCAGCAAGCATTCTAGTAATTGCTGGAGTACCTTTGAATGCTACAGCTGCTATTTCTAAGTTAAGAATTCACATTTTCCAGGCATTTTTAACTGAATTCACATGGGTAAAACTTGGCATTCAGATTGTCGGCCCACATATTTTATTTTGCCTTGATCCTTTATGTTAGCACATCAGCTTGGTGTTTGATGAAAATGATAAAAACGGCTTCTCGCTGTTTTGGGTGAGCTTGTCGTAGTGTTGTTTCACGAAAATGTTTTAATATCAAAAGTAATTCTTTTTTTTTGGGTCTTTTTTCCTCCTCATCTTTTCCTCTGCCCTCCTTTACCCCCTATTGCTGTGAAGAGATCTCTGTTTTATTAGGTTAATATTACTTGTTGCTGCCTCTCTGAGGAGCTGCTGCTTAGAACGTGGTTTGATCTTTCCTTGCTGACGGCAGGAAATCCCCTTGGTGCCAAGTGATGCTGGCTAAAGCCAAATGTCTCCCCTCGCCCTCAGTAAATATTAAGTTGGATTTTGCAAAGGCTCCTGGAGAGTAATGCACCCAGTCCCTGCTGATTTTATAAAAGAAAAAAATCCTATTCCCAACTTCACCTTGTCTTTTTCTCTCGACTTTCTGTATCATGAGGTGACTGGGTCTCCCTCTCTCCTTTTCTTCTTTTTGAGCTGTGTAGTCTGGTCCAGAGGAAATGTGCTTTTTGCAGTGCTTGCAATTTGATTTTTGCATTGAGGGATTTGCTATGTTCAGAACTGCTGCATGGCATGCACGGGCTGAAGAGCAGCAGGCAGAAAGAGAGACTGAAAATTTGGCTTCTAACTATACTTAGTAAATGGCGTTGATGATAATTGCAGAGCTTTTCTCCTGAGGAGATCAGGTACAGTGTGTGATTTGCTTCAGACAGAGATGTAGGGCAGAGGAGCTGAACGATAAAAACTAAGCTGATCTAGTAGATCTGAATACTTAAATTATATTGTTTAGTAATAAGAATTTTGTGGAAAAAGCCTCTAAAAAATATAAGAATATCACCATTCTTAATTAACTACCAGCATTAATTGATACTATTATCATTGACAAAAGTTTTACTTGCATTTCACTGTTTAAGGTGCCTAACTAATATTTATGGCAAATGTCCTTTTAATAGGACATGCAAAATGGTATTGCACACATAATTATGCTCTGGTTGCATATATATACAGGACGAGAAACATATCCAAACTTGGAAGAAGATAGAGGATAAATTTTGTCTCATACACTTTTATTTGTATATTATGTGTAACTGGTATTTATAGGCTCTGCATTTGATGCACTTTGCAGAACTGAGTGGGATGAGCGGGGTATAGGGTGGGTGCTCTCCCTGCTCCACGCAGGATCTTTGCAGGGGGCAAGGGGAGCTGTGTGGTATGCGGTGGGATGTAGCATGTGTGCGAAGGGTGTTCCTCAGGTTTTAAAAAATTGCTTCTACTTACGGAATCCGTAGCGTCGTAATTTAGTAAATTCACAGAACTTCATGCATCTGCTGATGGTGGTGCGCTTGCTTGTTCCCTCAGTCTGCTTAACCCGCCTCAGCTTGCGTTGTGCATGGCGGGGGGTGAAACAAATAAATCAATGAAAATAAATAAATACGCACTAATAATAATATACAAAAATAATATATACTATATATAATATATATATACGTATATTTGGATTAACAACCCAACTTGTAGACTTGTAATTGGGAGCGTCTTATCAGCAGCACTTCAAAACTTGACGCTGTGCATGGAATGCGCCAGTGGCAGAAATTTAGCGCTCGGTAAATGCTGCTGCAGTCGAATTCCACACACATGAATTATGACAAGCGAGGCTGACTGTTCTGTGGTTTGTTGTGTCTGGTTTGGTTCCTACTTTTAAAGTTACAGTTGCATTTGGTCATTTGAAGCTTATTTTCATAGTCTGGCCAAACCAGCAGGATCCCCGTGCACTGCAGGGGAACATAAAACATCAGCCTTTAAGCTGAAGTGCTCAATAGATAAGAATTTTAAGACTCTTGCATCAGGCACCATGTCTTATGGGCTTATTTAGTATACTCCATTTGATTTAATTTAGATATTGAATAAGGAGAAACACTTTAGTAGCCAGAAAAAGTACTGCATGTTGCACGGCCCCTTCTTTCCCCCTTTCCTTAAAGACACGATGGCTGGAAGGCCTGACTAAGCTCTGTGATTGCATTTACCTAATTGTAGGAAGTGATGGGCTGTTTTTCAAACTGCTTAAAAACAATGTTAGGCTTTGTCTCTACTGCTAGTGCTTTGAAAAGCAAACAAAAAATGATTTAGCTTTTGTTTTATTTCTGTTCTTTCCCCTGCTAAGCATAAAGAATAACTTCCCAACTTTTGCAGACACCAGGAAATGGACCAAATTAGTTGATTATTTGGTAGGATTGCTTGTGGAGAGCACCCAAGATATCTGGCTTTGCCAGTCATCTCCCCCCAAGCTCTCCCTCCTTATTTTCCCCACTGCATTGCAAATAAAAACGATAACCAAGCTGCTAGAGCTGCTAGCTTGCATGTGGGTAGGTGGGCACTGACCTTGCTAACAGACCTGCGTGCCGCTCGCCTGCGTTGGCAGGCTGGGAAACCGCTGGCAAGCAGGAGGTGCTGCTTGCAAAAGGAGAAGCAATAGAAAGGCTACCGCAAAAGGGCTTGCTGGGAGGACGAGTGGGGAGCTCACAGGATAAGCGAAATATTTCTCGGTCGTGTTTGTAAGTTTTAAAGTTAGATCCTCGTTGCTTGCAAAGATGCCTTGCTGTTGCATTCGCTGCTATTGCACTGAGCAGCTCTGCATGCCTTTTGCTCAGTGCTGCTCAAGCAGCACTGCAAAATGTGCATTTGAATTGCAACGGATTTGCATGCTTAGATAACCTTTCATTTGGGAATATTAATTATCGCTTGAGCCCTGCACTACCCTGGGTTAATGTTAACTGTTGGGCATTCTCTCTCCCCTAGTGAGAGCAAAGCAGATCTTCTGAATGGGTGAAAATCATCTCAGAAGTATGCTTAAAAAAGAAAAAAAAAGCAAAGCAAAGCTGGCCTCCCAAAAGCTGTGGTAGAACCCGGCATTAGCAAATGCTTCAGTTTGACTGAAAGCCATATGGCAATGTGGGGAATATTATCTATCCGTTGCTCCAAAAGTTGGTCTCTGAATCAGCCTATTGACTTCAACAGCACTTAATCATGTGTTCTACTTCTTCTTTGAAAAGGCTTGCATTCCTGAATCATGTCCTCTGATTTTAACCACTAGACAGCACTTTGTTCCTTGGTAACAGGCAAGCCCAGTCCTATTTATGTGACTAACTTTGCAAGTTTAGACTGCACAGTGAGCAAAGGCGCCTAATGATCATTCCTCCTTCTGTCAAAATCCAACCGTTCGCCGCTGTCCTTGAGTTTTAGGCTGAAGCTGGGTGTCTTCATGTGACAGTGCTGGTGGGACATTGCAAGACACCATATGGCTTGATATGCCTGTCTATAGGATGTCGTAGGTGTTGCGGGTGGTGTAAATGCCCCTAGGTGAAGCCAGTGGTTCCGAAATGCTGTGCTGGATTCTGCTCTGGGAAATCCTGCATGTCAGTGGGGATTGGATCCATACACTCAAAGAAGAGCCAGTTGTGCGTGTCCAAATTTCAGTTGTATCCGGACAACGTGAGGGACCTCCTGGATGCTCACGTTGGGTCCCGCTGACTCAGTGGTGACTTAGACCCCTGTGATAGGAGCAATGGGTCAAAGAGTTTGGGGCTCCACTGTCCAAAACCCCATTACAACGTGTTGGCCCTGCCTATTTACATTTTCCTTACCCAATATAAAGCAAAGCATAACCCTTGCCGAGAGTTCGTATGAATTGGCGTTCTCCCCCCGTTCCTTATGTTTTTCTTTGCAGCAGGCAGTATAAAAATGGGCATGATTGGGTACTCGTTTTCTCAGTGCCTGAGGCACTGTTTATCTCATGCCACTGCCACTTTTTTGGGATGTGCTGGCTTGTATCCATTACATCCGTGAGTCTCACCCCCCTCCCTCCTTCTTTTTTCCCTTGAGACATAAAATTTGTTAACCGTGAATGGCAATAACTACTTATGTGCGCAAAAACATGAAGGAGGACTGCTAAGGCACTGGATAGCCGGATAACACCCTGCCCAGCCTTATCCCACACTTAAGGTCGTGGGTTATGGAGAGGGGGGCTGTGCTGCCTCCAGAGCCATGTGGGTTGGCAGTCGGCACTTCCCACCGTGCTGCTGCCTTCCGAAATTGTAGAGACTTTTTTTTTCTTTCCTTTTTTACCTTAGGTTTATTATTTTTTCTTTTTTTCTTTTTTTTTTTTCTTTTTCTGGAAGAAAATGTTCCCAGGATTTTTTGCTGAAGTTCTATCACTTGTTAGAAAGGAAAAACTCAGGGTAACTCCTGTGCCACTACCTGATTTGGCACGCAGAAGGGAAAAAATACTGTCCCACCCTGTTCCTGCAGAGAGGATACGTATGCTGCACTTCACCGCCTCAGCATCATGACGTTTCAGCAGGATATTTTTTTCTCTCTCACCTTTCTGTGTTTATAGAGCTAAAGCACTCTTTGCTTCTCAACTTTAAACATTTGGAATTCAGTTTCAATTATTATTACCAAAAAAATACATCAAATCAGAAATCTGCATGAAGCATCAGTATCTTCACATTTGCTCACAAACTTTTGGGTTTAATTTTCTATCTGGTAGAAATGCTGAAAGTTCAGAGCCATCACACGTTCAGTAGCTGCTGTTTTCCACTTTATCTTAGAGTCTTGAGCATTTTTTTGATTATTTTTGTTCCTGTCAGGTAGTTTTCTAATTGGGGATAATACCAAAACGATTAATCAAATTAAGCATGAGAGCAAACTGGCTGAGTATAACTGCTGCCTTAGTGCAGCAAGGTTGTCTTGCTCTGGCTGAAGTTGCCTAATGGGCTTCTTAGGCTTTCCCCCCACCCCGCTCCTTTTTTTTTTTTTTTTTTTTTTGTCTCTTTATTTAATAAGGCACTGTGTAGATCCCATTGACTCCAATTGTTGATTGGGATGCCTGACAGCCGGGAAATTAAGCTCCTTCTTTGTGACTGGGTTGAAGGCCAGATTTTCAAGGATTTTCAAATGCTTAGCACCCATAATTGGTGTTAGATCTTTTTTTTGGAAAAAGTTCAATTCTCATTTGGACGTCTAAATAAGGGTGAGAGATTATGATACTTGTAGCGACTGGTGGTACTGGGATATGATTAAGTTTTTTTTTTAAAGAAGCCGACACCTAATGCAATAGTTATTTTAGTGTGAAAACAAGAGCTTTGGTCTACTAAAATTCCTACTTTGCTTGCAGATGCTGAACATTGCCGAGAATTTTAATTGTGGAGCAGAAACTTTTCTCCCTTGCTTCTGCCTCATTTTAATGCATTTTTTTTCAGTAGTGTTTGGTAGGGGGGAAAAAGGGAGGGGGAAAAGAAGTTGAGTAAATTGGGCAATTGCTGGAAAAAGGGGGGACATGCAAAACCAAGTGTTCTACTTGCGTAATCTGTTTAGCACGAGGTAGCCACGGAGCCTTGTGGGACGCGGGAATAAAAGGAACATCTGTGCAGGCCACATGGCAGCTTTGTAGGAGCCCCTGTCCCCGGGAACCGTGTCCTATTTGCAAAGAGGAGCGCGAACAGCGAGCAATGGCTGAGGTAGATGCCCCACTGAACCACGCTTCATGGTCTTCCTGAAGGTGCTTTGAGCATGTGTTTTCTACTGGCAATTTATTAAGAAAGATATGTATTTATTTAAATATTTATTGTGAAGGCAATACATGTATGATGAAGGGTTTTAGGACGTGGCTGAGCATCTCAGGCTGTGTTAGAGGTGATGCAGGTGGAGATGAGGATAAGGCAGTAGTTCCTTGGGGAATATTTGTTTTGGTTTGGTTTTCCTTGAAGGTATCCATTGTGGTAACCCCATCGGAGCTGCTGAGAAAGGAGGGCTTTTTAGGCAGGCTTTTTAGGCTAATCTGTCTCTATCTTGTTGCTGGTGATGGTGTTTGGTAAACAGCCTCATCCCAGGTACTGGCCCTGGGGATCCTGCAGCTGCTCCATCCCTGTCCCCCTGGAAACCTGCAAAGTTGGGCATGGCCACAGGGGGAAGATAAACAAGAAAGGAGGGAATTTGGTTTCCCCTTGCAACCTCTCCGAATGCACCACTGCTTGTACAAACAGCTCTGCTTTGGGGCTTTGCCTTCTCCAGGCAGCCGGTATTGTTTTTAAGAGATTCATGTATGGGCAACTGTGCCGTGTACATGAAGGCGGCACATATTTTTTTAATATGCAAATAGGAAAGGATGGTGGTTTCATCTTTATTTCAATGTACCCAGGGTGGCAATAATGCTGTTTAAATCCCTGTGAAAACAGATTGTATATGGCAAAATTAATGTCTCAACTCTCCCAGTATTTTCACTAAAATATTTGAATTTTTTGCATTTATTATGCTGCCTGTTTCAAATAGCGAAAGGTATCAGTCATGCATTCAAAGCTTAATTGGTGGAGCACAGATTTAGTCTGATTTGAAACAGTTACTTAAAAACAGTTTTGTATATATGTATACATGGGCACAACTTTTCATGCAGTTGTCTGTTTTGGAGCGGTCTTTTAGGCACCAATGTGCAAGTTAAATCTGTTTCCTTTTGTTCAAATCGACTTTAAGAAGTTATTGGTTAAAGTATTATATTGTAGTTTCATTGTGGTTAATATCCTAATGTGAAAACTGATTAAAGTTTTACCCTGCTCAGATTTCGAAATTTGCCATGTCAAGCATAGCCCCAAGGTGCATCAGTCTGTATGTATGTAGATGTGTCCATATGTTGGTTAATGCTATTTTAATGGAAATATGGCCAGCAAAAACAAGCCAACAACCTGCCCACCAGCAGCAAAATGGCAGCAGTCTGCTGGTCATCATCCTGGTCTCATGGCCAGGTGGCCAATGGGGGCCTTGACTTTGGGCTTTTACCATGAGCCTGTAGTGGCCCACCAGGCATTTGCTGCTGCTGTTGAGATTTCAGCAGTGAAACCGTCAAACTCGTCATTCAGTACCGAGATGATTAATTTTTGTTGGAGGCAGATTAATAGGTTTCCTATTCTGATTAACACAGTGATAATAAAAACTTTGTGATTGCTGGAATTAATGAAGCTCAGGTTCGTGTTTCGAGGTTTGATTGACTGCACTTCAGCGGTGCTAGAGCTGCAGCCTCTCTGCACCCGTTGTTTAGCCTTCAGGGAACCTACATGGCAGTAGGGCAGGAAGAAACAACTGCCCTGGGGATCATAGCAAAAACTCTGAGGGGATAAGTTTTAGTTAAAGTGTGTTCAGAGCTTGGTTCTTGTTGTAGCTTTATTCATTTCTTGTGGTTTAACCCGACAGGCTATTTTTAAAAAGCTGGTAGGAGAGGAGTGTCCAACTCAAATGTGTAGGCGCATCATTAGAAGCTTCAATTTGTCAATGCCAGATCGAACTTGACTGTGTGGGTAGATCATTAAAGGCTTCAGTTTATCAGAACCGATTTATTAGCTGTTCCTCTCCCTCCTCCGCCCTTCCCCTCAGCCACATGCTTTGTTTCTCCAGGCTCTCCAGCCTTGGGCTGCCTCTCCTGTCTCCCGGCCACCTGAGGAGCTGTATCCTCCCTGGGCACTCTGGAATTGGCACGCACTGTCACACCTGGCCAAGTGGCCTTTGGTTGCAGTTTCACATCTACTTGTTGGCCCGAACATACTGAGATGGCCTATATTGCTGAAAATGGTTATGAAGTAGAGGAATGGTCTGGAGCGGGGGATAGTGCTTGTGTGAGCTGTAAGCTTTGTATGCTAAAGGCTGTGTGTGTGATTTGAGCAAGGTGTTTTGCCTCAAAAGTCTTGAGTAAGAGCATGAGATCTTTTGAACGGGCATTACCATAAATGAGCCCCATTTCCTCATCTTTAAATTTAGAACTGCGTTCTACTCTATGGAAATTTTGTGAATCTGTGTGTTGTGCCTCTGTGGGGCAGAGGGTCAACCAGAGGAATCTTGCCCCAACATGTATAGAAGCTCAGCTACATACCTGACTGTACATCTGTCATCATGCGCAGTAATAAACCTCCTTCTGCCTCTGTGTGTCTCAAACTATTCAGTGCTTGCGCTCCGCAGGAATAGAATAAAACTGATGCAAGATGCATGTTGCTTTTGGTCCATAGGTATTTCAGGGTCTCTGAGAAAGAGTCATGTTTAGCATAAATGTTGTATAAAACCCCTTTGGATTTGTTTTTATTGTGTAGCAATCTTATAACAGGGTAGTATAATCTCTCTATTTAGATTTCCTAACACTTGTGAACTTCCTTGAGCCATTTTATTCCATTTAGGGGGAGAAGGCCCTGAGGCTGGAGAAGCACCTTTTTCTTTATTCCTTAGGAGATTTTGTGCAGTAGTTGCTGAGACAGAAACTTCCAGATGTTCCTCAGGAATGCTGCAGTGATTTGCCATAATAATTAGCTCTGCCAGTATTCGAGGGTCATGCTTTTGCACAGGTGGATACGTGGTGACCAGGGCAGCCACCAGGCTGGAATAGTGTGAAGGGAGGGACCTGGCAAAGGATGACAATGGACACATCCCAAATGACTGTTGCCTTTATTGTGTTTTTCTACCCCAGTCCCTTGGGACTCTTCCGTCTGGTGGAAAGTTTTCTTTTCTCCTCTTGAGGTCTTTGCTCCCAGTTCCCTGTTGTGTAGCGGCCCAGAAACCAGATGCTCTCTTGGGTGTTGGTGTATCCACTAAGCCCCAGAGTGTCCTTCTCCAGTTCAGGCTATGAAGCTGCTGGCTGGGTCCCATGTGGTTAATGAGTGCAAGTTTGTATATCACAGCTCCAGGAACTCCTCTGCTCATATTTAGGAATACTATTGTATTTACCCAGCACGGATAGTTTGTGGAAAAGAATAAACATATGTCTTTAATATCCTTATTATTCTACATTTTGTTAAGGCTTTATCAGGAGAAAATGAGTAAATATTTCAAAAATTGAAAGATGTTTTATTTTCATAATACAAAGTAGGTTAGAGTGTCTGAGTTTTATGAAATACTCCAATGATTTGTAGTAGAATATGAATTTTCATGGAGATGCATTTTGGTATTTAGAACAAAAATAAACATACCTAGTGGAAGAGCAAATTGCAAATTTGATATAACAGCACCTTTAAAATCATTCTTTATATTGCAATCTTCAGTTTTATTTAAAACAAAATAATCTGCAGTATGATTATGTTTGATATGTAGCAATATTCTTATAAAGCTCACCTCATTTATAAGTACCTTCTTTTTTTCAAAGCAAAATGTTAGGCTTTAATATCATTCTAACTAAGTGAAAAATTTTAAACATTTTTTTGTCTTTCAGTCTCCTGAGAACATTTTTTTCTGAGCGATTCCAACTTCCAGACACATTTGCCATGATAAAAGTTTCAGTCCTTTTCCGCGTTTGCTCTGAGCCATGAGTGGATGTGTGTGATGCCTGCAAGTAAAACCGGTGAGTTGTCAAATCTAAGTTTTTAGTAACTCTCACCCTTTTTTTGGTTTCCTTTTGTGTTTCTCCCTCTTTCCCTCCCCTGTAGTGTCTTTAATGTGCTCTGTGTGTGTGTTTTTTGATGAAGAATAATGGTAACCAGCTTTTAAGCACATAAAAAGCGAAACAAAAAACCAAAGACCTTCATTGTTACCACATATCAGCAATATCAAATATATTAATACAGGGGGAAAACAAACAAACAAAAACTCACTTCCTTCTTTTCTTCTCCTGGTCCCCTCAAATCTTGGATGAAAATGTGAGGATTTTGGTGGTGAAGCTGGAGCTCAGCGATGCCGGCAGTGCTCCCACCTGGCGCTGCAGCCTTGCGCGCAGGCAGGCTCTGCTCATGCTTACGTGGGCAATTCGTGTAATGATGAAATATGAATATGAAGGGGCCTCTCCTCCGCCACGTGCTGGAGGCTGCGCTCTCGAAGGAGCCATTGGTGGCAAATAACGAGCTCTGCTGCTGGCTGCACGTCCATCCCGGTGACAAAATGGTGTCACCGGTACACAGGAGAGCTGTCCCCTCATGTGCTCGTGCCCCTTCAGCGTGGCGGTCGCACTGACAAGGATGCAAGGATGGTGGCGTTGGAAGAACAGTGGGAGAAGCCTTCTCATATCTATTCTTTTATTCCTTCTTTTTTTTCCCTTATTTTTTTTGCAGGAAAATTAGAAGGTCTGTCAGAGGTCTTTAGAAACTAGGGAGTATGGGTAATTAAATTGCATGGGAAATGGGCGAACAAATTATTTTTTTGAAATAAATTCAGGTTTCTGTTACATATTTAATATCCCTCTGTGTATTAGAAAGTGCATTTAAATGCAAAGATTACAAAAACAGAAATTCACACATCAGTGAATTGCATTTTTTTTTTTTTTTTAAGTCCCCCCCCCCCTTTTTTTTTTTTCCAGAGGTAGCATAATTACTATGTCATTTAGCAAAGATTATAATAGCTGTTCGATTTTTACTGACTGGTGTAGTAAACAGTTGAATAAACCCATATGGCAGCTTGAAGTGTGCATGCAAGAGAAGGGATCCTTACCGTTTCCTTTGTGTCTGAATTACCAACCTTGCTTATATGATGATGATCCCCAAAAAGGGAGCAATTCCGGACTCTTCCAGTGATGCAAACGTTTCTCATGACTCTATAGCATATGGATCAATTGACCATAATGATGGTGATCAGCTAATTAATTCCTTCTTTGTTCTCACAAATTATGTTCAGAAAATGTAGGGTTATGTACAAGGGACCTACCTTTATTTAAAGCAGTCAATGCATTTACTTACTACTTTAATAACTCTAGATGATACCTGGTTTCCAAGTCTTACTGTTGAAGTGTCTGCTGATGATCTAGGCCTCGCTGGATGTAGCATGGGCAATGACCTGGCACTCTGATAACCCCTCTGCACTGCCTGTAGTGGGGCTGTTTCTGCTCTCGGTTGGCAGCACATGGAAGACCTAGAGTGTTTTAAAGCCCCCTCTTGATGTAGCAGGTTGAGTTAGGAAGATCTGGGAGATGTGGCTGACCGGCATCTTGCCTAAAGATGAATTAAAGACAAATCTGTCTTCTAGGTGCCTTTAGTGTTGGAAAAGCACAAGGATTGATTGTTAACTCCTTCCAGATGCCGGCTTAAAGAGAGAAAAAATTCATGTTATTCCTCATGGAGCTCACTTAATTTTAGTAATCTTAAAATTTCCATGTCATGTAATCCCTTTAAAATATCTTCTGAATGCATTAGACTCTCTAGGTGCTTTAAAAAATTGCAAAATAATAATAAGAAATGGACAAGCATGGAGCAAGCTGGCTGGAAAGGAGCAGTTGGCCGAACCAGGTGCTTATGGTCGTCTTTACCCTGGTGTATTATCAGCCCTCTGCCATAATTACCAAAAGATGGTAAGTTGCCTGGTGATCTACTCACTGTTCAGGAGCTGTGTTGAGCTAATTTACTTTTTGTTCTCCTTTTCCTTGAGAGTTCAGCGTAAAGGAGTGATCCTTTCTGCAGCTGCCATAAGAGCCACTTCTCAATATTCTCTCTTGTTCCCCACTTGAATGTCCATGATGATGTCAGGAATTCATTCACAGCCGTGCAGGTTTGAGAAGTTTCCAGCTTATTGAGTAACCAAATGTGGTTTCTGCTGATTGTGTTGACTGAATAAGTAGGGCCTTTAGAAGGGGCAAGAGCTTTATTTAAGGCAGAGCATCTAGCTGTATACCATTTTATGCATGGCAAAGGTCATCTAGGGTAAGCAGCCAGAACAGTGAATTGCCTCTTTGCAACAACCAGAAAAATGAGACAGAAAGATATGGTAAAAGGTTTTAACAAATTGCTCCTTGTTACAATTTTTTAAAGTCAAGTAGTTGGTGCTGTGTATGTTTTTAAATTGGAGATAACCATGCTTGTACAGTAAATTGTGTTAAAGAACAGAACAAATCAAAATAATGGGGAAGCACGAGAAATCTGGCCTTGCGGTGAGTTCCAAACACATGGCCCCACGTGCCCAACTAACGCACATGCTGGAAAACTGCCCGTTTTCTCACAGACCCTTTGCATTTGGGCAGCCCTGCTAGCTTTTCTATTAGACCTTTTACTTCGCTTTTGTGGGATGTGAGTCCAAAATTTGGATGCAGAATGTGTTGTCGTGCAGCAGACTTGCATCGTGGAGATACCACTGTGGTCCTCAGAGCATCACCCCGTCTCTTGGCAAACGTCAGTGACTTGTTTTTTCCATAAACTTTTCTGCCCGTGAAACTTTCTGTGTGGTCGGGGGAGGAGAGAAGAAGTAATTTTAACAATTTAATATACTACATAATATGTTTTATAAGCTGGTGTGAATGCTCCTAAGTATTTTGGTCTTTTTTCATAACACAATGAACCTAATATTGGTAAAAATACAGATCTTAGCTGCCACCATAAAGAGAGGCTAGATTTAATAAACAGTTATGAATGTTGGCAGCTGCCTATCAGATTGTATAACATCGGCTAGAGCACATGAAGACAGTGTCAACTTACATTTTATCTCCGAAGTATTTTCAAAGCATTTATTTTGCTTTCTCTTGAGTCCTTAACCTAATTCAAGTTATATAATTGGCTGAATATTTTTCCACATAGCTAATTGGCTAGTTGCCAGCGTGGAAACCATTGTCTGACTTGATGATGATCAGGAATTAACATGACATTTGCGTGGTGGTAATGGAATACATTAGTAATGTAATTCATGACTGTAAGAAAGGGACCATCATCTCCCACCTATGAGCGGCAGGAGGGGCCGGGAGGATGATGAAATGCTCCCAGCAGGCACCTCACAGCAGTGGCTGGCCAATCTCGATGTCAAATTTAGTTTTAAATTCTTCAGACAAAGCTGTAATGCTTACCAATTAATTACTGCAAATGTCAATTAAAAATCTACCAAATAATACCGTAAGATTAAATTTCAATTAAAAAAATTACATTTAACAAGGAAGATACAACATTATTTTAATGAATTCTGCTGAAGGTGACAGTTTATCTGGATCTATTTATACTGTGTAGGTGGATCTAAATTCATTCGATAATGTTAACCATGTTACTCCATATACATATTAGTTTTGAAAATTATTTCCACTTTGGCTATGTCCCGAAGGAGATGAAGCATCAAGGGGCATTTCTCATTGTCAGTAGAAGGGGGTATTTCACGCCTTTTAAGTACAAAAATCTTTCCACACCTAAGATGAAAGCTTTTTTTATAGACTTTTATAGTGGCCGAATTAGTGGTATTTTTCTTTTCTGGGTATTTATGAAATTGTGTATGGAGTTGTGGTAGAATTGGCCCTGACTTTGGTAGGAATATAACAATTTACTCAGACATTTTTCAAGTAATGTGTTTCCTCATACAAAAAAGATCAATTATATCAATTACTTAACAGGGAAAGATTTTGTTGTGTGATGCTATTGACTTGTAGGTACTGAACAGCTTTTGTCTGCAAGTCTCCACTGTGTCTTGGTAGAATGATTAAGCACTTGCTTAAATCTAAACCACTCGTCAATTGAACGGATGTTTAAAATTATTTTTTGAGCTAGGAGTGGCACAGATAACACAAGTAATATGAAGCTTGGAGTTTGGATCTCACGTGGGTGTAGGATGGACTCGTACAAAACGATGGTGCTTCATGGAATCCAGCATGTTGATGCAATGTTGATTTTTGTGGTGGTTTCATGTTATGGGTAGCTATGTTTTTCCTCAAAAGGTCTGTTCCTATCCTTTTGGAGCATGCTGCTGAAGAAAGAAGTGCAAATGCTCCGAGAGCTCAGGCTGATGCATAGGGAAGAGCTGAGATGTAAGGGGCAAATGGATGGTCAGAAACCAACAGGCTGCTCCACGCAAGGGGCTCCTCATTTATTAAAGCTCTTGTGAGCCAAGGGCTCTAAATGTATTCCAAAGAACTACTTTTCCAGCTTCATCTAATTTATTTCCATGAGCTTTTATTATATTTTCACACCATCATGTCTAAAATAGGTAAGAAAGAAGACATAAGTGAGGAAACAGATTTTTTGTGTCAAAGCGGCGCTGACAAAGCTTGCTCTTAAGGAGCAGGAGGCTGCTTTTCCTTGGCGTTGTTGTGTCTGGAGCCATGAATTTCAGCAGGTTTTAACTTCAAATTAAGAAACGCACCCAGAAAAGCCAAAAAACTGCTCGCTGCAGGTTCAAGTAAGCTCAGTGGGCAGACGGTGCTGGCACCCGAGTGCAGTTCGGGCTTTGCTGGCTGGTTGCCGAATGCACCCAACATGGTCCCAGCTCTCACCGTTGCTGTTCAGATGCTTTGGGGTGTTCGTAGCAGAGGATCGTTCCTGCTGCGAGCTATTCTCTGATAATGCTATAGCTAGCGGGAGAGGGGATGCAGCATTTTTCCGCAGGGGGCTGAGGGAAGTGGAAGCTCAGGAAGTGTCAAGGAGCTGAAACATTTTCTCGGCACCTTCCCAGACACGAAGATGGCAGAGAGACAGGCAGAATAAGGCAGGCTCGTTTCTTCAGCAGCAGCCCGAAAGCTTTAAAAAGGTGGCAGGCAGGGGAGAAAGCAGGAGTGCTTGTCAGCCTCCCAACAGCAGATTGTGGGGCAAGAAGGTCTTGGGTTTTGGACCATTACCCGGAAGGGGCAGTTGCTGCTCTTAAGCATCCATCTCTCCCGGGGCTCTCCTCTCCATGCAGGAGTGGCCTGTTTACATTTAAGCTCTGAGGATGAAGTCCTTGATCTGGTCATGGGTTCTGCAGGAACTGGAACACTTTTCACATTGCCTGGGCTGTGGAATCGAGGGCTGATGCATGGAGCTCCAGCCCATCCCAAGTGCTCACAGGGATGACTAGTCTCCCAATCCATTCCCGGAGGTGGAGATTTCTGTCTTCCACAGGGAAATGCTCTTCTCTTCCTAGCATTCAGAGTTCCCTCTTCTGAGAGTTGGCCAGACATTTTGAAGAAAGATTATCTTTGACTTTGAAGGAAGTACTTACTATTTTGTTCAGCCTCAGCATCTATAGGAGAAATCAAAGTACAGAGGCCTCTGGGAGACGTAGTAATATGTTTGGGCAGCAGAGAGAGAAATTGCTATTTTCAGACCTACAAATTCAGAAGGTTTGCTTAGTGTAAATGTCTGTTAGCTATATTATATTGAAGGAAGACTGATCTGGGAGGGAGATATTTTACCGGGCCACCCTCTTATTGTCATTTTATTCCAAGTTTTCACCCAGTGATTGACATCCCCTCTGAAGTAAAATCACCTAGGTTGCAGTTGGGTGCATACTTTTGCATTTGTGGTTGTGGGGCAATCTGTGGTGGTTTAATAGCCATTCTCACTTTGGCATTTGAATGAACCACTAGGTCTGGTGAGAGGAGACAGAAGCTGTGCAAGGTGAAAAGGCAACATGGTTTTCATTAACTCTTAGTCATGACATGGTTTATAATATCTAGACAAAAGCAAACATCTCCAGGGAGGGCTTATGAAATGAGAAACTAGAGAGAGCGCTAGGAGCCAACTGCAGATTGCATCCTCTTAAGGAAGTTGTACGAGGCTCAGATGCCGACCACAGGGAGCACGGGCATGGCCGGAGCTTAGAGGGACGTCCCCAGAAGCTTCTTCTGTAGGTGGATGCAGGCACTGGGTACTCACATAGGACAAATACAAGGGCTTGTTGCCCTTGCTCCTTGGGGAAAAAGATACTTTTTTGTTGTTTTCATTAACATTGCTTTTTGACAGAGCCTTAAGAAATGATTCTCTCTCTCAAATATACAAGGAAACTGAATATGGAGTTGTTTGTCATGAAAATCCTGTGTATATACAGTGGCTGTAAAATGCCAGATGCTGAGCGTATCGGGAGGCTGCTCTGTCATCGGTGGTCGAGGGGAGAGCTGGATGTGAAACCCAGCGGTACCTTCTTGGTTGGGGCTTGGTCGTTGTGTCTTCAGGCAACTTTGAGTCTGCCAAGCCAAATTTTCATGGCTTTAACTCTCCATCTGGGGAATAGATAAGTCTGAGCAAGGATGTACATATGAAAGGGAAGACCTTCACTTGAGGAAAATACCCATCTTTGCTTCTAACAGTGTTCTGGGTCCTTTTGTGGCAAATGAGGTGCCATGGAACCAGGTCTGCTCCTGAAGTCTCACACGTGTTCAGTGTCCCATTGAGTGCAGGCAGCAGCACACGTCTGTTTTGGGCTGAGACACAGTGTTTGGGGTTTTGTTCTTGTTGTTGCAGTGAAGCTGCACTGGAACCTGTAAGGAGGCTGCGACTGCTTGGAGATAAAAGGGCTACATCAAGAAAGGGGGAGATAAACTTACATGTTAAAACTCACTTTCCAGTCTGTTTCCATCTGGCATGAATCTTTGCGATGCTAATGTGCAGCTTTCATACTCGTTTGAAAGTATTTTTTGATGGTGGCTTTTTAGGGCCAGATCTGGAGGACTTTGTGCATTTCAGCATGGCAAAACTTTCAGCAGGGCCTTTCCAGAATTAAGGGAGGGCTAATGCTACCCCATTTAGTTGGGATTCTCATCCAAATAAACAGACCTTTTTGGGTAGAATACAGTGATGCCCCACTGAAGGGTTAAGCCACCACAACCCCCTGCGATGTCTCACTCGAGGTGTCTCCAGCCTTTGCGCCCGCTTCTTATTACCAATGTCTTCCTCCTTAATTGCCCACTTTGCCAAGGCGTCCGCAAATACTCGGGCACTGTGTCGCGAGCTAAATACGGTGTCATTTTAGAGATTTGGCCTGAACCTGAAATTTCTGTGTTTTTGTGGGTTTAAGTCAAACCTTAGCATTACTTCAGTGTAATGTTTTTGTGGTTTAATGTTCTTAGAGATTTTTACAGTGTTTCTTTTAAATTCTGTCACTGAAGTGTACAAGAGCTGACAAGTGTAAATATGTAGTTAGACAATTTCAAAAGTGTATTATTTACTGATCGACCATAATGGCTCCTTTGGAGCCATTATACTCAATCATATCATGTCATTCTGTGGCACTTATTATGATGGTAATATGGATATGCATATTATATTTTTTTTTAAGCAAGAGAGGTATTATTGTGCATGCTTAAAAGCTGTTTTTTAATTGTCAATAATGCTCTGAATGTTTTTAATATCAGGATTTTAACCATCTATGGCCAATCACCTAGAAATGATGGAAGAAAAATCTGTTTATAGGAAAATGAAAAAAGCCATGCCTAGTATTTACAGCCATGAGACTGCATATCTCCTAAATATGCCTTTTTTTTTTTTCTTTCCTTTTTTCCTTTATTAGATCCAAGGGAAGCCTAGAACCCTAACCTGAGAGCTTGGCAGGTAAAAGCTTTCTGTTTTATCTCTGCAAGCTGCTCATGCAAGCTCTTTCCTGGACTTCCTAATTGTGTTTGTGGCAGTAGCAAATGGCTGGGCTGAAAATCCCATGCAGTGTAAGTGATGTTAAGTCAGTGGAGGTTTTTTTAAGGTGTCACAGAGAATGTCTTTTTTCAGAGCTGGAGTAGAGAAAGAGGGAGAAAAAGCAGAATGAAAGCATCAACCATATCAAATAGATTTTTTTTTTCTTTAAAAAAAGGCAGCTCAGAGTGCTAAGTATGCTTCAGTCTCCTGGTAGAGCTGGTTCCAGCAAGGAGACACAGGACAGTTAGCAGAGGCTTGTTTGCTAAAATGTATAAAAGGCTTTTAGTGCAGGAGATCTGAGTTGCAATGATGAGGGGTGAGGAGCTAGGTTGAGGTTCTGTGGCACAGGTGCAGCAGATCCCTCGTGGAGTGATAATTGGGCAGAAGAGGAAGAATCAGAAATGTTGCTTAATTTAGCAGGGAGGGTACAACTGGCTGCTGCTGCTCGGAAATAGGTAAAGCATAAAGGAATCTGCGTTTGGAGAATCTCTCACCACCGAGGTAAAGTCCAAATTGTGCTCATAAAGCAGAGAGAGGCGGAAGAGGAAGAAACTCATTGGTGAAGACAACCCTGCCATTCACTAGGGCCATTTTGATAACTTTAAATAGCCTAGGAGTGGAGGGATGTGCTTTTGCAGATCTTGAACTGCTAACAGATTTCTCTGCAATAGTTCTTAAATCAATAGAAGTATCAGGGATTTTTAGCCAATTCTGAATTAATACTAACTTGTCTCTCTGAAATTATATTAAAGCTGTTAGTCCTCATTTGAAACATGGTCAGGAAGCATAAAAGAAAGTAAATAACCTCTTACTGTTTCTTTCTTTGACCTGGATAAAACAACTTCATGCTCAGGATCAGATCTTGTATTTGTGAAAAGACTAGGGAAGGTTATGCATAATTATTTCTTTGGAGACGCTTTCTCTTTAGGAAAGTTGCTTCTTGAAGTCTCATCAGCTCAAACAGAAAATACCTGGGGGACTTCTGTTGGGATCATCCATTTAATATTCCTGTAAATGGCAAAATTGGTCGTTTGAATAAGAGTATGGGATTTATTAAGCTGCAGTGCATTTGTACACACACACACATGCACTAACACACAACACTTGTTGATGATTCAAAGAAGGAGTAGAGTAATTCAGTTCTTGGACTGCCTCACGTGTGATTGGCTTCCGTTCTGGGGGACTTATTTTAGGGAAAAATCAATGTCAACTGAAAAACATTCCATTCTGAAAAGACAAAAATTCCCCTACTTGTGAAAATGTGTCTTGGCAGCTGATTTAACTTATGATACAAGATTTAACACTTTTCACTAAACATGAATATTTACCATGGCAACAGCTACGTTACACGCCACATGTTGGAGACTTGCACGTTGTTGCAGAAACTTGTAACTAGTCTCA
Organism: Tinamus guttatus; assembly: GCF_059628265.1. Lineage (NCBI taxonomy): Eukaryota > Metazoa > Chordata > Aves > Tinamiformes > Tinamidae > Tinamus > Tinamus guttatus. The sequence goes on along the minus strand of NW_028289081.1, from coordinate 669,962 downwards.
TTTTGATAACTCCTTGTTTCCGTTGGCAGGATGGGGCTCCTTCCGCAGCGATTTTGTGCACAGACCTCCCATCGGTATCGGTGGGAGTTCTGCCTGCCAGGCAGCTGCAGCGTCGAGCTCTGCGGCTCCAGAAATTCATAGCTAATTGCTCCGCTGAGCTTTCTGTCTGAAGAGCTTTCTAAAAGTCTTTTTTTTTTCTTTTCTCTTGGCATTTTCTTTTTTTACTAGCTGGCATCAGGTGGGCTAGTCCTTGGACCGCTCTGGATGCTCGCTGTGCAGATGGTGCCGTGTCCTGGGAAGATCCCTTCTGGTCACCCCCCTTTGCAAAGACGTACATCAAACCTGTTCTGGGTTTTGTGGCTTCCTCGGGCCCGCCTGCCCTTTGCCGTGCCCCCATGCTACTTCCCGCACTCCTTGTCACCTTCCATTTGCGGTGACTCCTTGTCACCTTTCATTTCAGGCGACACTAATTGCGTCGCGCTCGTCGGGGACTTAATAAAGCCGTGACAGCTGGGACAGTGCCCGAGAGGTGAAGTGTCCATGCTGCAGAGCGCAGAGTCTCATGCACTGGAAGAAGCCATCTCAAGCTGTACCTGCACGTGGCCATGGCTATCATGGTCATCTACACATACTTCCAGTAGGAAGGGTTTTGTTTTATTTATTTTTACCTTGTAAAAATAAATAAAACTTGCTTCAGGATAGAGTTAGCAAAGGGTTAGGCAGCAGCCCCTTTCCTTCAGAGAAAAATTGTCTATTAAGTGCTTTTTTTTTTTTTTCCTCCAAAGTATCTGGCCTTGGCCCTCCTGTAAGGAAAGGATGTTGAAAGTTTGGGTCTGGCCCTTCCTTTCCTGGGCGCTGATGAGAACTCTGCCCTTTTTCCGCTATTTTGAGTACTCGAATAGAATTGAAGTGAAAACAGATATTGACCAAGAGTTAACCTGTGCCAAGTGTCACATCCTGTGGGATCTGGGCTGTGCTCCCTGCCTGTGGAAGGAGCCCCAGTGCAGGATGGTGCCATGCTGGGAGCTCCTGCGTGCAGTTTCCTTCTGGGGCCATGCTGCAGAACTTAGGAAATGTGCTTCTCTTTTTAGCACAGTGCGCTTTAAAGGTGCTATATTTGTTTCTATTTTGTGTTAAATTAAAATTAAGTGGTTCAACATTTAATCCTGTATGAATATATCTAATTTTGAATCCTTTTAGCCTCTGTGTATGTGGCTAAGAAAAAAGCAGTAGAGTAGGGGGCTCTGCGTTTCATTTTACTTGAATCAGATAGCCTATTGGGGTTTCAATTGTAAGTGACTGTTACACTTGTTTGTTACTAAGGTGACTACAATGTCAAGGTTAGGTGGATGTTGTCGTATTATAAATGCAAAGATTATGCAGAAAAGAAAAATAGTTTTTGGCTAAAATCATCCTGTTCCAATAGCATAAAGTCGCCCAGTGTCCTACATTTCGATTCTTGTTCTATTAAATTACCTATTTAATAATTTGAATCCAGTGTTATTTTTATATTATATTGCAAATGTGTGACTGAGGTTATTTTTAAGATATATTTATTAAGGGAATGAATACAATAAGACAAGTCATTGCAGCCCACATGCAGTTCCTTGACTTCTCATTTTATGATATTTCAATTGCAGATGATTACCGAATGTACATTTTAACTTTTATGGGACTTCATTAGAGATGCAGCTGTGTAGAGAGAAATTCAATAGAAACTATATATATATATAATATATATATTTTGTAATCTCTAAAAGTATAGTGAGATGGAGCAACTTAATGGACCACAATTCCAGGCTTCCTTGTCTGAGCTTGAATGTGCAGTTCTGGAGTTTTCCAAGGACTTAGTTTTCCTGGAAATGTCTATTGCTAGTGATGAGAGGCATGTCACTAGTGAGAGGTCTATGCAGTTGGTATGAGGCAACCCAGAGCATCTACAATCCAAAGGCGTTTGCCTCTTTTCCGAGTAGGACACAGAGAAGAGGTTGTATCCTCAGCTGAGGCAAGGGACAAGATGAGATGCTTTTTGCTCCTCTGCAAATCAGAGCCCTGGTGGAAAAACAAGGTTTTGATGAATCTGCGTCATTCTTTTTTAATAGGGAATCTAAGGAAAATGAACTCCCTAAAAGAACAATATTAAAACCAATCTTAGTGAGCAAGTGCTCAGAAAACAATTTTTGGGGCACGTTTAAAGGAATGGATGTGATAAATGAATAAATCTACCCTGCAGTTAAAATAAATGCTGTGGTGCTTTGTGTGAATACTAAGCAGGAGCACAGCACATCAAGTATGGTTTAGTTGCATTATTTATTAGGATAATGTGTTTGTTTTTAATGTATTAAAATGTAAACATCTGTAACTGAATGATCTTGCCTCTTAGGAGGAGGAACCGTCATATTCAAAGCTAATTGTGACATTAGCAGCTTATGTAAAGCCTGTTCCTCATTATAGACTCTGTATTTCCAAATTGCAACTTCTCTTGAGGTTGCAAACCAAGATCCAGAGGGAAGACACGTTTCTTGGGGCAGAAGAAGGGAAAAGCACTTGTCTCCTCAAATTTTATAGGCTGATTGCGAGCGTTTGATGTGCTGTGCATCAGCTGTACAGCCCTTATACGGCTGTTCCTGCCCAGCTCCGAGCCTTTCCCTGCTCCATTCTTGGAGCTGTAGTGCAGGTAGTAATAGGGTTGCCACATCCAGGGTAGGCCGCTCTCTTCCACCTCAGTGGAAGGAGGCTTTCCAATAGCTGTGGATATGCAGTTGGTGGGATGTGGATGTCATGGTAGTAGCATGTTTTGATCTTTTTCCCTTGCTTGTGGAGAGGAGCAGATCTAATGGTCATTTCTGGGGATCTGGCCACCTCCATGTTGACTTTGTCCAGCTGACTTTTAGTGATGTTTTCTCTGGTTAGTGATGAGTCTTGTGGGCTGGAAGAGCTGCGTTTGCTATGCTTCGGAGAGGGAACTGCTGGTTTATCAGGTGCTTTGTACCCTTCTTGTGAGGAGGAGGAGGAGGGACGAGTGGTGGTGTGGCAGTCGAATCACTTTTCCTTGCCGGGAGTACAGCAGCCTGCCGTTATCCTATCATCCCTGGAGAAATGGTTTTCCTGAGCTGTACGCCTCCCACAACAAGAGAAAACAGCCCAAAAGCAATGAAGCACACAATTACATAATGAAAAACAATAAAAAGCATCTTCTAATATGTACTACTAGTGACTTTATAATAAAAAGTAAATGTAATTACATTTTCAGATATTCTGCGGTGTGGTAAACTCCAAGAAGAACTAAAGAAAAACTTGCAAAGAAAAGACTTTCTGTTTAATATAAAGCCCAGACTTTGAAATGACACAGAGCAGGGAATAAATGTCCATCATCTATCAAATGACGTTTGAATGGTTTAGGTCACACTAGACAAACACTTCTCACCCTAAAACCTTCTTTTCATCTTCATTCATCAACAACACCTTAAGCTGGTGCCCCTGTTTTCTTTCCAGTCTCTCTCGAAAAATAATAATCTCCTTGATGCCTACAAATCACTCCTGGCTGGCATTCGTTAGGCGAGTTATGAGCTATGGCTTGTGCCGCTCCGATGAACTCTGTGTGTTGTGGCTTTCCTGTCCCTGTCCCTGGAGGAGCTGTGTGCTGTGGGAAAGGTTTGGGTTGCAGCAGGCCTCGTGTCAGCAAGCAGGAGGTGTGAGGAGCATCGAGGCTCTGATGCGCACAGGGAATGCGGGTGCGGGATGTGGAGAGGGGATGCACGAACTTGGAGGGAGGAGAGGTCCCAAGATTCCCTTTGAGCTAGCTGCCCAGTCCCCCTTTCCTGCTAGGAAGCAACTTTTCTTACTTCAGTCCTTGTCGGATAACAGCTTTTATTTCCTTTTTTTTTTCTTTTTTTTTTTTTTGATGAATGGTCGTCCTCTTGGATTAACTCTCCTAAGGCACATTTTTTTTCTTACATTGGTTATTTGTCCTATTCTCACCGGTGGTTCTTTTTTCTCGTAGAGATACTTGTCTGGTTACAATCCCAACTTGCCTGGAAGTGGTTTGTTAGCAGGGTAGTCCCCTGGTTTGGAAAGACCAATTGGGGCAGTTTTCCCTCATTTTCTCTCTGGGTAACAAGGTGACAGACGTGACTTCACCACCACCACCAAGTAGTATTGTTCTGTGTGACCCCATATTAGGAGTTGATCAAAACTAGGAGTTTGCAGTGGTGTAGGCTCACCGTAGCGTGCTCCCTGACAGGGGGGAATTCCCAACTGAACAAGTAGATATGGGCAAACCTAATTAACTGATGGAGGAGGATTCACCCATTTGTACGAGCTGGTCACACATCGTGGAATATCATGAGGTAAGCCAATTTCCTACCCCAATACTTTCCTCTTTTCCACTTCTTTCCTTCACAGTTTAAAAGCCATAAATCACTTATCTGAAATGTGTTTAAAGAGAAGAATATTTTCCTCTGCATTCCTATTTAATGCTTTGTAGCAAGTATGGTTGGGATCAGTCATGTGCTAAAGCAAGAGAAATATTCTGTTTTGATACTGTATCTTCATTTTAGGCAGTTTCTATTTTATTCAGTCCTTAGATGATAATTCCAAGTTCTTAGATGCTGCTTATTCTGCCACAAAAGGAAAATGCAAAAAAGGATATTTTAATATTATTAATAATGAATGTTTACATAATTAGTTCAATTACTTTGTTCAGCTTGACATTTTGTCATTGTGGACCTGTCTTCTTCTCTTTTTAAAGCATGTTCGCGATGATGGGAACTGCAGGGGTGATGTTGAGAGCATGTTCTTGTAGAGCATCTCCTGGTGCGGACGAGCAGTCCTCCCCATCCATTCCTCACCACCTCTAAGAGCTTCTTATGCCTTTCTGAGGCTTGTCCATATGTGTCCATACCTGTTATGCTTACAAACATTTATTAGAACTTCACTAAAATATAAGACTCCAAGAAATTTTGTCCCTGGTGGATACTAAGAATATGTATTTTACCTGCAAAATGAAGAACATGCCTTTAAATGTGTCCCTTAAGGTTTGTATGAGATCAGGTCATTCACCGGTCGGGAAATTCTCCTTAACTGTGTCATAAGGACGAGTTATTCCTCCAATGTGTAATTGCTGTTGTGTGACGTGTTTAGTGTCTTGCCTGGGGTTTACATAGCTAGGAAAAATGCTGTTCTAGAAATATATATATATTTTTTTTAACCAAAAAAAGAAAGTGAGGAAGTTCTTGTAATGTTGGAGAGGGAGGGGAAAAAAAAAAAAGAGAGGGAGAGAGAGGGTTTTGTTGTTTTTTGTTTGAAAGAAAAAATAATAAAAAAAAACTCAAACAGGATAATTGTGCTGCAGGGCGTGATGGAGCAGCCGAAGGAATGGTTCGTGTCCCTGTTGTGTGGCTGCCGTGGCTTTCTCCTTTGTGTTCCTCTGCTTCTTCAGAAAGACCCTGCAGATAGCAGAAATTAAGTTAGTATTGATATAACATTAGACACTCCTATTAATATTGACAGCCTGTCGATACTGTTGTGCTACTTTTGTAATACGGGATGTTAGTGGATAATGCTTTAAATAAAAACACACTAATCTTATAATCACTGAGCATGTAGCAGGGGTCTTGACTCTGTGCACTCCTCCTCCTCTTCCTTCTCTGAGCTCCCTTCATCTTCGTATTTGGGACAAGTGCAAGGTTTCCTCTCCCCCTTTTTTTCCTTCTTTGCTTTGATTCCTTTGGTTGCTGTAATGACACTCTCCACTGTGGATGCTGTTGGTGGTGGGGATGGATGCCCCATGGCAGGCTTGGTGCCCAATTGTTGGCTTTTACTGCTGGGTTTTTGCCTGGGCGATGTTGCCCTCTTGTTGTTTAGGTGTATACATGCACCACTGATGGAGCCCTAGCATGTGCCGCTAGACCTCTCCTGAGCAGGGTTTAGCTCCAAGGCGCTGCTTTGGGGAGGTGGGTGATGAGCAAAGTGCATCTCCGAGCAGCAGGTAGCAGTCAGGACCACCGAGGAGCGTGGGCTGGAGAAGCAGCATCGTTGGACCACACCGCAGGCCGTGTTCGCAGAGGCCGTGATGGTTTTCTGGGTGGAAAGAAGAAAAATGCCGTAATAATGGTGGCATGGGAAGCTGGGTGCGTTGCAAGAGGTGTAGAAGCAAGCAAGCAGAGTCCCTAACTGTGTTCTTTGAACCTGCATAAGAGCACGTGAGATCAGAGTTGTGTCCTTAATCTGTCGCGCTTGTTTCGTTAGTGCACATTATCAGATCTACATTTCATATGAATATTTTATTTTTTAAAGTCTTTTGTGAAAATCGCCATGTTCATCAGAGCTCAAGTTATTTGTTAAATGGTGTAAAGAATGCGCATTAAACAATAATGACGACTTTGGTAAACGCAGATGTTTTTGTATTATGCAATGGGGTTTCTGCGTGAATTTGTACACGTCTGTGAAGCAGAACTTGCCGTGCACCTCGAGACCGGGGGAGCACGAAACGCATTAATTGCTTGTCTCGTGGTCCCCCTGCGTGCTGCAGGCTGTTGATGCAGCACTGTGATGGTGATGCAGCTTCGTGCGCAGACATGTGTACGATGCATGGGAGGGCAGGCAGCAACTCCAACTTCTGCCGCCGCATCTCCTAACTCTGAGGGTATTTTTAAAAAAGGGGAGGGAAAAACCTTTATCTCAGTGAAAACCATCTAACGATGATCAGTTATTCACCGCATTATTAATGCTGATGTGGATGTTTCTTGGGCTGCTGGATTAAAACAGCTTCCCTGTTATGTATTGAATGGAGTGAAATACATGTCACAACAGCAATGCTGTGACAATGACAACCGTCCTGGGCTGTGCATCTCATTAGAAAAATACACGTTTTTTTTTTCTCTGTTGTGTACCTGTGAATGATAGAAGTTAATAAATATCTTTTAAGAAGTTGCTGTTGGGGCAAAGTTTCATTCCTGGTGCAGAATCTGCAAAGAAACTGTGGAGTATTGTTATGAAGGTAAATATTTATGTACATGTGTGTTTTGTAAATAACCCTCCTCTGCATTTATTTTTTACTTTATTATTGTGCATATGTTGAAGGGCATTCTCATCTGGATCGCTTATTCTCATGAAGAAATCCCAGAAGGTTCAAAGTTCCGTTTGCATTGAAACTTGCACTTAAAACAGGATTAAAATGCTTGTATTTTGCAGTTTTCAGGACTGAATTGATTCTTCAAATGTACCACATTAAATCCCAGAGGATGGTGAATTTTTCCATAATGTTGTTTTTTGGGGGGACAAAGCGTTACTAACTTTGACAGAGGAAAGCTACTCAGGAGGAGGTGTACCAGGCAGGGGCTTAGTTTGCTGTAAGCCAATCAGTGATTTTTGTGCTTTAAAACGTCTTTTTTGAAGATGCTCGATATGTTTGCATAATTTATGCCCCTCAGACTGCATTTCTGCAGGTTGCTGGTGTTGGCCTAACTCACTGTTTGCCAAACTTGAACACGAGTGCTCTCCGTGCTTGCCGCAGCAATCCGCCTGTGCTTGGGCAGCCCAGCTAGACCGTTTGCAGGCGACTTAGAGCAACAAAAAACTCGAGATTTTTTTTTGAGAATTTTCCTATTTTAATTTAAAAAACAATTAAAGAGAAAAGTTAAAATCTTTGTCTAAAATGGCTTTTCATAGTGAATCAGATATGAGCATGGTGCATGTTCATGGCATGTGCCTGACTGCCGGTTTCGTAGGTGCTGTGTGGATGCCAAGTGAGCGCAGTCTTGACCCACAGAAGCTTGAGAATGTTATTGAGAAACACATAAGAAGAGGCAAGCATGGGCTTGCAGCAGGGAGGAGATGAAGGAGGTGGCAAGTCCCCTTTTCCCACCTACCTGGCTCCTCCGGCATGCCATGGTCCAGCCCAGCTCTGCATCCTCACCTGGGCACCCTGCGGCATCCCAAAGCCCAGAGTGAAATCTGTGCAGAAAGTCAACATTTAGACAAAAGTGGGCACTAACGGACTTCTCAACTTGTGCTCACCCTGGGTCTGAAACTGTTTTACTTGTGCTACAGTAACACCTCAGATTGGCACTTAGCCTTGCAGGCACAGTTAAGTCTGTATTTTTGATTGCGGCAGCTAGGGTGGAGTTTCCTTTGGGAATTGAGGGAGTAGGAAGTGTTGTTTGTAGCTTTTTTTCTTTTTTTTTTTCTTTTTTTTTTTTTTTTGCTGACTGGTGCTAATGTGTAGGTGGGGATGTGCTGCTGTTTTTGTAATACTTTTATTGTTTATGGAATTGTTAGTTAATTGACGGTAACAATGCCTGGGGCCTGGGAGAGGTTTTCTTTTATGTTTGCTCAAATCAGAACAAGTAAATAATTTTGCAACTTAAAAAGAGGTTCCAGATTATTCTCTGTAATTTGCATCCAGTTGTTTCATACCTCATTAGCAAGTTTCCCCACATGTATTTGTGTTACTTCAAATGTAACAACAGATGGGGAAAATTGCTTTCAATATTCAGAAAAAAATGTAACTGTAAGAAACCCCCCAAATTGTCCTGGGAGTCCAAAACAGGTGTCACACGTGAACTTGCTTCCAAGTAATTTAGTGTTTATTTTTTTTTCCTTTTTTTTTTTTCTTCAATTGAAAAACTTCAATGTGAAACCTGAAAAATAGAAGGGTATCTGATGGATGAAAATGCATCTCTGAGTTCCCGTTAATTGCTTCACGATTTACTCAGAATAAAACTTGGTAACTTGGTCTTCCACATTTATCCAATGAAATAAAATTCAAACCAGCCCACGAGCTAGAGAATGTTTTTTATTTATATGTGGTGTAGTTCCATCTGGCCCATGTTAAGGACCCCAAAAATATATATGATTAGCTTTATAGTTCACTGCTAAAGGTAGCAAAGCTGGCTTTTAACATTTTTCAAATTTGCAGCTAGCATCTCAAAACATTTGCTGGCATTTCCTGACTGCGACTACCAACCAAAGTTTTCTTTTTTGGTTGTCTCTTCACTTTTTAAAGTATGTTGCAGAGTTTTCCTGGTAAAAATAACTCTGAAGACTCTGCTGTTCCCTCCGTAAGTGTCGAGCAAACCATCTCTATTGAGAAGGGTCAGTCTGAAATCCTAAAACCCAGGAAACTTCAGATAATGCACAGTGCCCAAGGGATGAAATGTATGGCTGTCACCGGCACCGAAGTTGGGCTCAATAAGGTGAAATACCACCCAGCAGAAACAGCAGAGGAGGTGGATGATGTTACTTTGTAAGAGTTAGTGCATTTGACAAAAATTGGTTCAGAAATGTTCCCTGATCTGACATGAAAATCCTGGAAAAACGTATTTTCTTCTACAAAGATGTGTTATTACCTTAATACCATTCTTCTTTGCTCTAGCTTATTACAGTTGATGGTCTCCATACGGACCCCATGCAGAAGGTGAGGATTTCCCTCTCTGTCCCTGTGCACCCACGGAAGATGCTCCCACCCATGTGGGTCTTGGGCAGCCCCAGGAAGGGTGTTTTTCCAGTGTAATTTTCCCTGCGCCTGGTAGTTATGTAGGGAATTTTTCTCCAAGTGCAGTATTTAGACGTTGAGGAGGCTGCCTCTTAACCTCAAGTATGTCCAGAAGTGTGTAGCAAGAAGTGCCAAGGATTTTCAGGAGTTGAACTGAAGGTGTTGTTTGAAGTTAACCATATTTTATTTTCTCAAACCCTTTCTTGGGACTTAATTTATATAGCACCGTGATGGGCACGTATAAACATCACGATCAGGTTACAGCGCGAGTTGAGTGAAATAGGTAGAGGCGGTTTCTGGTGTTCTTTTTTTTTTTCTTGTAATAAAAATCTCAGAAATTCAGTTGCTTACCTTATAAAATGTACATTTCTGTTGCGGATTATCCATGCTTTAATGAGGCTCTTTCTTATACAGTAGGATATTAGCCAAGTGTCCTCTGATTTTTACGTGGCGAATGTTTACGTGCCGATGCAGGGCGGCCTGACCGTGTTCCCAGCGCCCTGCCGCTTGGGTGGAGGATTTGGGTCAAAAAAAGCCCTTTTTGTGCTGGTTGCAGGTGCCAATATCCTGAAGCGGGATCCCCAGCCCCAAAAGGCTGTGGAGTAATAAGACTTGATAACTTTTTACTGCCTTTTTGTGACAATTTTGGAACAGAACGAAGCGACCCCGCACTGGGGCGATGCTCCACTGGACCCTGGGGGTGCTTCTGGTGCTGCCGCAAATCATCGTTTCGGATAACAGGCCGTGTAATAACTCAAGAAACAGGCAAGGAGATCTTGCCTTAATGCTGCATAAACCTTCTTTGACTGCAGGAAGCTTAAAATCAAATTTGGCAGCGCTCACGAGGGCGGTGAACTTGCACCCTGGCAAAGTTGGGGCTTTCTCCCTTTTCCCATGTTATGTAGTACCACATGGCTGCCTCCATGCATGTTAGTTTCAATCTCATTTTATTTGTAAAGATTTTTTTCCCCATCTCTTTGGGAAAAACTAATGAGAGGAGCCCTGAGATATGTGTGTTTGCCTCTGCAGTGTATTAAGAAAGTGGAGGTAAGGCAGGTTGGTTGTGGGGCTGGAAGGATCCACGGGCTCTTCTCCCATGCACAGAAATTCAGATGTATCATGACCTCAAGAAAGTGAATTTTTAGAACATTCAAAGTTAGAAATCTGGGATAAATTTGGATATTTGAGAGTCATGGTAACAACCATTTGTACGAGTTTATCATGCTTTATAGTAAGATTGCGTAAGGGCACAGAATGAAGCATCTGATTTTTCTTTTTTTTCTCCTTTTTTTTTCCCTCCCTTTTGGCATTCTGTTTGTGACAATTACATGACTCTCTATTAACTGTGTGGGGAAGAAAGCAGTGTTATGAAATGAGGAGAGATTTCCTTCATCTGTTACTCTGTAGGTAATTTTTGTGCTTTTTCCAGTATTTAAGTACCTCTTAACTGCTTGCTGTCCATCTGTATACCATTCATAGTACTGTAAACTAGTATATGTAGCATGACCTTGTAACTTGCTTTGTTTGTGCATCTGCCAGTACAATATGTTGTCTTTCCTTAAAATGCAAATATGCTATGCGCAGCACAGAGCTCCTTAGTCAATAAATAAATTGAGGTAAAAAACTGTACCTAATACCCATTTAATTTAAATTCATTTTATAAACATAAAGACGCCTTTTAAGAGAAGCTTTAATTCAGACTAGCACCTTGATTTGTGGTTGCCATGGAGAATCAAATCTGTCATTTGACAAGAAAAGTCACCCATTTATGACAGCACTTTATCTTGTCTCTCCAGGGGAAGAAAATGTCAAAAGTGAGAGCAGAAAAAAATAAAGCCTTGAAACACCAGAATTTCTTGATTTCATTTTTATTATTCAGCTATCATATCCTTTCTGATAATAGCAAGTTGGTGAAAATAAATAATGTTCCTACAGTAAAATCAAATATTTCCTATTGGAATGGACAGGGCTCTTTGTGATTGTCAGTGCTGTGAAGTCTGGCAAGAAATAGTGTTATTAGATAAACCCACAGTGCCCAAATCCCATTTTCTTTTCATTACAGTGTCAAAATAATTATACCTGTGTAATTTGGGTAAGAAATTGTAGAATAAGTAAAATGGTCCATTGGAAGAGATTGCTTTGAGCTTGTGTTCATTATAGGGTGGGGTTTTTACATGCTGAATGAAAAAAAAAGATAAAAATTATTTATAATTTCATTTGAATAAAAATGTCTCGTTATGCTTTCATGTTCTTTACAACAAAACGAGGTGGCAAGTGCACACATTATATGTGTGCATCTTTGAGAAAAATAGAGTTAAAAGGGCCAGGAGTTTGAGTACTTTTTGCATCTCCAGTGAAAATCTCTGAAGACTTTCAAAGACATTAAATGAAATTGATCATTATCTTAAAAAAAAAAAAAAAAAAAAAAGCGGGGGGGGGTTATTTTGTGGGATAAGAAATGGCAAGAATTCAATGTTTTCAAGATTACAATTAGCTATCACAAGTGTTTATGCTTGTACATTTAATCCATACAGACACTAAGTTGCCCCCAGGGGAGAAACACTTACTATAACATTGCATGACTTTTTACATAAATCTAAAAGTGCTGTTTAAATAATGAGACTAAAGTAATCCATTCTGCGCCTCTTTCTTGAGACGGCTCTTTTGCCTTTTACAGTATTATATGGTTTGATGTGGTTCAGGAGTAATCTTGTATCAATGAGATAGCATTATAATAGAAAGTCCTTTAGTGATTTAGAGTAAATATTGGGCTGGTAGGGGAGCTGCTTGCTGGAGCAGTTGTGCCTGGGAGAGATTACAAAAATGGAGAGAAGGGAAAGGGTCGCAGTCTCTTTTTATTTATTTATTTTTTTCTCTTGAAATTGGCTCGCAGTGCTGGATCCATAGCCAAAGCTCCCTGGGATCTGCTGTGCAAAAGCAGGCGGCACAATAGCTCCCTATTTCTGCTTTCATGTGTCATTGGAAGCCAAATTCTGCACTTAAATACTTATGTGTAACTCTAATTGACTTCACAAGGCAGCTACCATGCCTGTCCAGGGGCAGATTGTGCAAGTAAGTGATACGTCGTATCCTGCGGTTCCTTAAAAGTGTGTGTTATTGCAAATGTTACCTTATTAGGTTTTTTTTTTAATTTTTTTTTTTACAAACACATATTAACATCATGTCTTAGTGTGTTATCATGGGCTACCAGAATGTGATAACTTAGTTTTTTTTTTTTTTTTTGGCGAGACCATCTGGAATAAAAGAGGGTGAATTAAAGATGCTCTCTGGGGTTATGGAATCTTAAAGATATTAAAGGGTTTCATTTCCATAATGTCTCCCTCTCCTTTTGCCCAACTGTTGATATAATCTGTTTTAAAATCGATTTGCTGTCATCATGTAATCAAAGCCTTAATTGCATCATCATTGACTAGAGGATTTTTTTTTTTCTTGATAAATTTGCGTGGCCAATGGTGAAAACATTGTCAAAAAGGAAATGAGAGCTGAAAAACCTCCCTGCGTGCACTACATCCTGCATATGGGCACAAATTTTCATGAGCGCTTTGGTACTCAGTGATTCCATGAATTCCGTTTTGAAAATGCTTCCCTGTGCTTGTGGGAAGCCTGATACTGCAGTCCCTAACTTCTCAAGTGGAAAATACTCAAAGGAGGAGGAATAGTCAAAGATTGTTATTTAGCAGGACCTTGTCAAAAATACCTTTTAAAGTGTCTAGCGTGCCCAAGGTTGTGACTCTCCGTAAGGTGTCCTGAGAAAAGGGTGGAGAAGGTGCTTGCTGCCAAGGGGTGCGTGCCGGATGCATCTCCCACAAGCCGTATCCCAAGCAAGAGTCCATAGAGCTTAAATATTTACATAAGTGTGCAAACCGTGAGCAAGTTCTCTCTCATTTCCGACGGATGCTGCCCGAAATGGCTGATATCCTGTCCTGAAAATCACAGATGGAAACCCCGTCTCAGCGCCACGGCAGCAGCGAAACGAAAGCAGCCGCGGGGCAGGAGCGGCGGTTTCGCCAGCCCCGTGCGGGGCAGCGCGCGGGCCGCGAGCTCGGGCGGGCTCTGCCCTTGCGCAGAGACGCTCGTGGTGGCTCCGAGAGCGCTACAGCAATAACTGGAGCTGCAACTGCTGCCTGGCGCCGTTTCGGCGAAGGTTAACTCCTTCCTCGTGGCTTCCGAAGCTCGTTTTAGTCATAGCAACTGCAGCGCGAGCTTTTTTTTTTTTCCCCTTCTCTTTTTTTCTTAACTGTTTTTGCTGATTTTAGTTTTAATAACCTGTTTTCTAGAAGTGGGCTTGATCCTTAGAGGCTGTTCATAAAGCAGCTCTGCTTGCGCGTTCTGCACGTTTCTGTCCAAGTCAAAGTAAGCACGTCCTCAGGGAAAGAGTGCTGGGTCTTTGTATAGGAGCATGTCCCGAGCGGGAACTGGGTTCTGGTTTGTGTGCAGTAGCTGTATTTTGTGACTTTGAGAGAGAAGAAAGCGCAAAACACTGGGGAGCGTGGAGAATGGCATGGATCAGGGTAAAAATTGATTAGTCCTTCCCAAACGCATGCCATGGTCTCACCGAATCCACTGGGGATCCCAAATCAAAATTCATGAACGCTTACAGGGATGGACATGGCAGCAGAACCCTGCAGCTTGTAGGGAATATCCAATTGTGTATTTGGCCAGATATCTACACCGTGCAGCTCTCTTGACATGAGCATGTTCTGTTGTGTTGTTTTGTTTTGTTTTTTTCCTCAAGGAGCTGTGTTTGGGCCTGGCACGTCATCCAAACCAAGGCGCTCCCGGCTTGCTGCACCTTGGCTCGTTCCTCATTTCGACGTGCCCAGTATGAGACACCTGGGGCCAATTTTGCAGAAGTGATTTGGGGCTGGCAACCGCAGCTGGAGCCGGTTGGGGCCATCCTTTTAGCACATAGGAGCCATAAGGGTGGTGAGTCATGGTGGTCTCCGATGGTGGTTCAGCTCGTTGGGCAACTCCAAGCTGTGGCTATCAATAGCCACCAGTTCTCCTTGTCTCAGTTTCCACCAGTAAAAGGATTGTGGTGGCATCAAAGTTCTGTGCAAGATGACATGAAGAGAACCTGATAATGAGGGAAGCGGAGAAACATCCGAAAGGAGCTGGTGATATTGCAAGCAGCTCAGGACTTGGATGGTATGCACTAAATAAGCAGTATATGAATTTTATAAGAGTAAAAACAAATCTGTAGTAACTACAAAGGGGAAGGGAGTCCTGTGGAAAAAAAGAAAAGCGGTTGCGTAATTGAAGATTTGATCATAGCAGACATACCAAAGGTTGCAAATGAAGATTTCATGGGCAAGCTAACTGTTGCTGCTGCCAACTTTGCTGTTGAGATTTTGCAACCTTAACATTATTTTAATATAGGTTTAGATGTAATTCTGTAAAGGATGTACTGCAATATGTTAACATGCTGTGCCATCCCACAGTTAGGGCTTGTAATAAATCTTTTTTTTTTTTTTTTGTATTGGCATTGCCAAAAATAACTACTTTTGAGCATTGAAATAAGTGTTTATATTACTTTTTATTTTTTTATTTATTTTTTTTGATTCTGGGTCATGCATGCCAGATCTCAAGGTTATTCTCTTCTCTTTGGATGTGGGAGAAGCAAACAGGAATAGTTTTAGAGATGGCTGTTTTGGGGGCAAGGTATGTGGTAGTGATGGCGAGAAGGAATGGAGGCAGAAGAGAGTATACAAGAAGTGTCATAACAAACTAAGTCAGACTTTGGAGGCTAAAATAAATATTTGCAATATTTGCTGGTGTTGGGGCAGATTCCAGAATTAGATATTTTTGCAGTCCTTAAAAAAGGCTACAAAAGTATCTGATTTTTGCAGCCTTTTGTGTGTGCTTCTTAGGAGGGAGTCTATGAAGCTCGATCAACTTGCAGTCTAAGAGAAACAGCAGTTCTCATGTTATGTGAACAACTGTTGAGTTTAAAAGATTATATGCTGATATTCAGGCTGAAGTAAAGATGGGGAGAAGCATAGAATTCCTCTCCCCATGTTAAATGTCCAAATATAGTGGTTCAGTTGGGCTCACAGGCGAAAATTGGCATTGGCAGCTTGTCTGCAGGACTTTCAGCATGAATAGTGCACCCTCGAGCTGGATTTCCTGGTGGTCTTATTCCCGGTGGTTGGTGCTGGTTTTATTGGTGGCATTTTTACCAGCTCTGCACACATCTTGGGACAGCTCATTGAAACTCTCACTACCTAAATTTCACAATGTATGAAATTAGATAGCTGCTGACAGCTGTAGGCCGTTTTGAGGTATTTGGTGGGACATTCGCTTCTCTCTCGCATCCTGTGACTAGGCACGGAGAGCTCTCCCTGGGCTGCCCCCTCCGCTCAGGCTCATCGCAGCATCTGTGCCTCGAGGCCGGCGCTGGATTTCTTGGGATTCGATTACCTCGGATAAGGTTCTCCAGATCAGCCCTTTAAAAGTCCTATATAAAGATGTTGGCCTTAAGTAATTCAATATTTCAACTGCTCTGTGCTGGATTGATTGATTGATTAATGGAGGGCTTCATTTAATTAATCCAGGGCTTCACTAAGTCACATGCGTTACGGTAAACATGGCGATGGTGGCGATAACGGGGGCGGCCGGGAGCTCCGGCGCAGCTGCCGGTGCAAAGTCCCTGTGGATGACGGGGTTCCAGGGCTCATCCGAGACTCAGCGCCTGCTTTTCTATCTATAGCCCGCTAAATATACTACGGATTGCAGGCAGACGTGATGCTTTGTCACTTCCTACATGTGTGCATGTGGAGTGAGACTTTTTTTTTTCCCCTTAGCCCCAGCATGTACCCGAGCGCTTTGCCTCGGTTTTTTGGATGCTCTTGTGTTGACTTGTCATCCCATATTGACAGATACAATATCTGCTGCTCCATGGTGGAGTCCTGCCTTTGACTGTCTGGCTGTGTCTGGTTTGTTCCTTGCTGGTGAAATTGGCTCTTAGGGGGAGCGCGGAGCCCTGGGATGAGCTCAAGGCATCGTGAGCGCGTGGGAGCTGTTGGGGCCCATGCACGTGTGCCCTGTGCAGGTGATGGGGTGCATGCACGGTGGTGCAATGCGTCGTGCTGCTTTTTGGTCAGTATCAGGGGCTGGTTTTGGGGAAAGCCTTGCAACCTGCCTTCACGAAATACCCCAAAAAGGAGGTTGCAGCCCAAAGTCTGGTGTCTGTGCTCTGAAAGATGTTATGGTTGGAGCTGTGAACTCTCAGAGACAAGACATGATGCTTGGGGCCATTCGCTTTCACAAACGCCTGACAGTGGGAGGAGGAATTTGGAGCTGAATCTCTGGTATCTTAATCCAGCACCTCACCTGCAAGGGCTGTCCATGCACCTCCTCCAGAGAGCACTCGAGCAGCGGGTTTAGCAAGTCAACAAATCCAGGGATTCCTCACCTTCAGCTGATTCCCAGACTCCTGTGTCCCATTGCTGTAGACACTTAGACATCAATGCAGTGCTTTTGCACCATGTTAGAGATTTGCTTGTGCATATGCAGTTGCATCTGCTGAGTGTGCTTTTTCTTTCTTTTTTTTTCCTTTCCCCTTTTTTTCCTCTTTTACCCTTTTTCATTTTTTTGTTTTCTTTTTTCTTTTTTTTTTGCTTTGTCCTCTGGAGGAGGCACGAAGCCTTGCCTCGCAGGCAGGCAGTTCTGCGGCGCGGTAATGGGCCGGCGGTTTGTTGTGTGGTTAACTCGGTTCTCAGGCCCGTGCGCAGAAAGGTAATGGGGTTCATGACGAAGAGCGCGTTTTCTCGGCAGGATGTCTAACTGTGTGTTGCCTCTGGTTTCTCACTTGCCGGTGTTACAGAATTTAGTCATGGCAGTGTGTTTGATGAGTAGCCTTTGATAGGAGTGTGTGTTTTTCTTTTTTTTTTTTTTTTTTTTTCCTTTTGATTTTGGTCATTCGGTGCAGTACTGTGAAATGCTGATGGAAAGCGCTATGAAAACGATCTCTCAAGGCTGACACGGTGCCTGGTCCTTACCCTGCAGGAGTCTCGGGCATCGCCAGCCAAATTTCATGCACCGGTGCCGGGGCACGGGTTTGGCCTGTGTTTGCTTTTGGATCCGAGCTTTTGGATGCTTTTAGATGTTTACCTGATTAAATTGTATTTAATTAGCGTTGCGTTTCGTCCTCTTGCTTCAATGAAGAGATTGAGGTGGGGGAAAAAAAAACAGAAGGATTAAAAAATTGTCCAAAAGAAGCGCCATCTGTTTAAAACACCTAGAAAAGCCCTGTGAGACGCTTCTATCCTCCAGCCCCTTCATCTTCCGAGCGTTCCACGAAGGAGCGGTGCACGCTGAGGTTTGTCGTGGCGTTGGCGCGCGGGAGCCGCGCGCTTGCCGCGGAGCGCGCCGTCGGGATGCCCTCCCGTCCGGCGCCGCGCGCTCCCGCTCGCTCCCACCAGCGAGCGAGTGATTTCAAGGCTGGTGGGCAAGACTTGTGTCCATGCGTAACGCAGGCAGCCCGCAGTCGGAGGCAGCTGCATGTAATTTTGAACTCCACTCATTGAACTGTAATAAAACAATATAAGCACTGCTTGGGGGAAAGATTGGATGCAGTTATCCTTACACAAGGCTCGGGCATATGAAAGCAGTGCTGGCTGACAAGAGGATTTTGAGATTTGATTTTGATTGAATTGCAGAATTGAACAGGCCAGGAATGTCAGTGGAAGGCTAAATGCCTGTAGTGCCATAAAGTTTTATTCATGTGAGGCTTTCCAATATAAAGTAGATGGATTATGGGAAAAGGTGTCGAGGGACATGGAATAGAAGTGCCCCAAAAGAGCATGAAGTGGAGGTTAAGGATAGAATTGGTTCTTGCTGCGCACATAGTTAACCCACAAAAATGTTTTGATTAGTTGTTGTTTACAGTTCAACACTCTTAAATTTGGTACTCAGTATAAAATGCAGTTTTCAGCCCCGGTCCATCTATAGTAGGACTTCATATTCCTTTTAGAGCAGGTTGAAACACTGTGTACTGTCTCTTCTCACTTTTAAATTAAAATTTAGAAAAGAAGGGTCTCCTAAAAATGGAAAGAAAAAAATATCCACAGGATATGAGCACTCAGCAGACACTGAAAACTATTATGCTCAAAAACAAGAGCGGGATGTGTGTTCACATACCACAACACACTGACTTATTTCATAGCTCAGTAATGCATACGCAATTGGAGTCGAATTTGCATAGGACAGCTGATATCCAAATTTGTGTGGCATTAAAGACAGCTTCACTCATTTGCAGTGAACTATGAGCAGTAAATAAAGTTGCCTAGAAGACTGTGTGCGTTAGCAGAAGTGTGTGGCATTTTGTGTTCTAATTCTTTATCCATGTGCAGAGTTCTGTCTCGGTTAACATTTTTCCTAAACATACTCTAAATTATATATATATAATGAGTGCAGGAAAATAATCAGAGCTTTATTCTGTGTCCATTTGCTTAGAATTATCAAATAAACAGTAAAACAGCCTTGTTATAACAAGCTTTTCCCCCCCTTGTTTTAAGTTGCATTTTCTTTGGAAAAAGGGTTTGTTCTGTTAATCTGACTTTAACCAAGAACATGAATACTTTCTATATGTATATTTTATAGGTTTTATGTGGTGTGTACAAACTTGTCAAGTTTGGATCTCAAATCACCATAAAATAAGAAGCTTATGACATTGTATTGAAACGTGTATAGAACAGCATATATGTACATTCTCTAAATTACCTGAACTGAATTATTTTTCCATTCAGTCCCTCCTGACAGAGCTTGCATTAGCATGTTTAGATAGTATTTATATGTATTTTAAAAAAACTTTTTAATTCAGAGGAACCACCCAAAAGGTATTATTCACTGTGAAGACTTTTATTGTTTCTGAAGTGAAAGCCTGGCTTTGTGAAGTCGGGAAGAAAGACATACCACATCCAGCGCCGCTGGCAGCTCTGTAGGGATTTGTTTCACTTTTATTTACCGAGTGTTCTCCGCATCGCTGCCCCATGATATTTGGGGTAATTCTGTTATTATTTAGGTTTCCTGGGAATGAATGTATTGAGTGTTTGAGTGAGTAGTAGTTTATTTATGATGGGTTTCTTTGAAGGAAAATGATTAAAAAAATTCAACCCTAAAAAAAAAAAAAAAAACAAGGGTGGTCCATGGGAGCTTGGTGTGATGATGCCAGAGATGTGGTCACAAAGCCACCTTTTTTTCCTCTTGCTGTCCCCTCTTCTTGTTTTTTTTTTTTTTTCTCCTTCCAACTCTCTTCTCATGGGGTTCTGGCGGACGACGCTTGAGCCGGGGGCACCGCGGGAATTGCTGTGTCTGTGTCCCAGCCCGGGAGGTTCCCGGTGTTGTTTTTTCCCTCACTGGCTCCTTCTGCAGCTTCCCGACAGCCGGCAAAGCCCTGGGCACGGAGCAGCGGTGCCGCGTGCGGAGCAGGGCAGGCGGGCACCGAGCGAGCGGTGCCTCGTGGCTGCAGGAGGAAGCCTGAGTCACGTGGCCTTGTGAGTGCGGGTTTTTATTCGTGGGCTTTTTTTCCTTCTTTTTTCTTTTTTTCTTTTTTTTTTTTCTCCTCTCTATTTTTTTCTGAATGGCAACTTCTGCAGTAGCACATACAGTCTGTACTGGCTGTCTGATTCCCTTAGGATAAGTTTGCCTTGGCTCTTCCTGTTGGGTTCAGCAAATCCAAAATATTGACAGGCTTCTTTGACAGCAGACAACCATGGATCTTTGAGCCTAAGATACTAAAATAGCTTTAACGATGATTATTTTTGTGGTATCATATCGTTTCCAGGAGTTTCTTAAAGGTTAAGAAAGGTTTAAGCAATAGTAGGATATGCAGACCTGCAGTTTAAATGAAGGAAGAATAAAAGGATGATTTTAAACAGTTTTAGAATCTTATTTATATTTAAATTCTGTTTATCCTCAAAAAAAGCCTTTAATGAAAATACAGTTTAAAAATTATAGTGTCAAAACCTGCATTAATGTAATATATTTTGAAAAATTAAGTAAAATAATGGTCCATATAATTTTCTCTTGACACTTTAAAGAAAATCAGCCTGTAGACCTGATTGAAGTTAATTTGCTTAGCATTTGGCATGAGAGTATACTAAAATTCACAAAATGTAAACTCTTCTGTAAATTAGTAAACGCTTCTGTAGATGAAGTTCTTTTGTGTGTTTGTTTGTTTTCAGTTGGGATGGGGACAAACCTGATTCATTCAAAACTGAGGAACCAGTGTGGAGCTGGAAAGAGAGGAATTTTCCCCCTTTATGAGTAAAATAAAGGTGTGGAGTGATGAGATTTAGTAGTTTAAGACTGTTTCCTTATAACAGATTATATTCAGTGATTGTTTTACATGCATAAACGTACTATGTATCTAACATATTTAAGTAACTTCCACTTAATGAATGATTTTTTTTTTAAATTTTGATTCAGTTCCAGTTTTCAACCAAGTAAAGATGAATGCAAATAACAAAATTACCAGTTAATAAAAATGCTCGTCATTTTCTAATATAGTCAAAACACAAAAACCAAGAATGAATGTGTGAAATACAACCTTCTCTTGTTCAGCAGAAAGCTTGTATTTTATTAAGTTGCTAACCAATTAGAATCAATCTCCCTTTAAGAAAATAAATATAAAAGTACAAATGTAAAGCAAGATTAAAATCATTGATTTAAACCATATTTCCTGCTTTCTGATATAAACCATGATTAAAATCAGCGATTCAAATCACTTTGATTTAAATCAAGCTCATGCTCAGGGTGGATTAGCTTGTGGTCGCAGACGTCATCCCTTTAAAGATAAAGGCGGCAGTCCAAAGCGCTTACTCGGTCGCCTGGTCTGGTGAGATTTATACTAAATTAAGTGGGCAGGATTTCTGATATTGCCTTCTCACATTTCCCAGCGCATTTCGGGGAGGATCCTGTGGAGTTGGAGAGTTTGAGGCACAAAAGACAGTGTTGAATCCTGTTGTGTCTCTATCTGCCCTTTAACTAAGGGCCTTTCCTAACGCGGTCGTGGGACCACAGCCGTCATCTCCTTTCCAGTGTCCTTTGCTCCTACGTTCCCCCTTGTTTCAGGCTTTCCCAAGTGGCTTCTTTCCTTGTCTATCCTACAAGCCTATTTCTGGACTGTCTTGGCACAGGCAGCAGTTTGCACTTGCTCCCAGAAGCTGGAGCAAACCAGGGGAAGAGCCAGTATTGGAGCTCCTGTTGTCCCTTCCCCCCAGGATGCTTCTCTTCCTGGCTGCGTGGACCAGCCCGAGTGCAGCTGCCTGTCTCGCAGGGAATCCTCTTTCTCAAGGGGAGCCAGAGCTGAGCTCATGGACAGACGATGGCAAAACCTTGACCCTCCAACAAGGACTTGCCACTTCTTCCCATTTTCCTTCTGGGCATCCTGCGGGAGAGGCAGGAAAAGGGAGCTAAGCTACAGAAAACTCTAAAGAAGGGCAGAGGAGAGGTTGGGTGCTGACCACAGCTGGTGTGGTGTCCACCTGCCCCCAGTGTAGGGTCATTGGTAGAGCCCTACAGGGTGGCCAGGCAGAGGAGCTCATCTAGCAATGGCATCGATCACGTCTGGCCCTGACAGGGGCCGAATGTTAAAGAAACCCAACATAAACCTTGATGTGCTGTGGGTCAGTGATGTCAAGTAGAGCAGATTGCATTCAAGTTGGACATAAATTATTTAAAATGCCCATAAAGATGGGTCAGCGGTTCCTTGCGTCGGTACAAGTCAGCTTAAGGCTGTGTGCTGTAATTGTTTCCATATGGTGGCCTTTTTTGAACGTGCCAAGTGGAAATCCTTTGCAATGTGCAGAAGTTAAGAGGAACACGTGGAATTTATTGTAATAATGTTGTTTTTTGTTGGAAGTTCTCAAAATAATTAGCTTGATTTAGCTCTCTCATTTCTGCATGTATTCCAGACTATGTCCAGACCTTTTATGAAGCATAAATAGTTTCTTCGTGGACTATTGGCAGCCAAATACTCATGCTGTAAGAATGAGGCAGGCAAAGACCTTCCACCGGCATGGATAAAGGCAGCTCTCTCCAGGAGAAGGCAGATGTTTTGGGGGAAGAATGTTTCATGTATTTCTAGAGTCAACCACCATAAATTTGCAAGCAATTGGTTTGTAAAACATTTTTTTTTTCTTATGTCTAGGGACAATTAGCACTGGACCGATTCTATTCCTTAAGAGTGTTCAGACCACATGACTTACCAAACTGCACAATTATGGGTGAATGATGTTAATGTCAATATGTGTGTTTTAACACAGTCAAGTTTCTGAAGCAGGTTTTCCAAGGCTTAATCCATGCTAATTTATTCGTCTTTCATTCTGAATGGAGTGGCTATCTTGAGACAAATCAGATGAACAGGGTCAGGCTTTTAGCTAGTATAAACTGACACAGCTCCTTAATTCTGCTGCTCTCAGTGGAGCTCTGCTGATTTATGCCAGTTGGGAGTCTCGGCACCGGGGTCTGCCTAGATGTCTGCCCCCGCGCTTAACCTCCTACTAGCTTTTAACCAAGTTTGAAAGAGCTGAATTTGTATTGATAATATCCTGCAACAGGGAAGCATCCAGCAAAATAACCAAAAACAGGCTAAGGGGAGGCCCAGGCCTGTGAACAACAGAAATCTTGTGGAGGGTGCAGTCTTAGGTCACTAAGACTGAGGTCCAGGGAGACTTAATTTGTAGAGCTGCAGTTTATGAGTGGGTGAATTTGAGTTATGAATCTTGAAACACTAAAAAAGTAGGTGTGTCCTTTAAGGTATTGACACCTGGTACTCTGGTAAGCTTCATGTCTTCATTAAGAATGAGTGCTGTTTGAGAGATTTTTTTTTCTTGTGTGAATTGAGTGTGTAAAACAAATGTACAACACCCCAAAAGACAGAAATAGAGAACAGGTCAAAAGAACACAAGAAAGATCAATATTACATCATCAGGGTGTGAACTGTGTGATCTGTGTGTTTTTGGATGTGTCCTGTAAGCCAAAAAGATACCCAGTTGAGTTGCAAGATGCTCCAGGGTTCCTGTTGTTTAAACAGGTATTGGTGAGTGCTTGGCATCTTCTGAAGTGATGCTCTGGTGATATCTGATTGAATTTCAAAGGCTGTAGGTGCTTCTGACTTTGTAGCCATGGCTGATACCTATTGATTTGTTCTTGATCCTGTTCTTGGTCCTGTATTCTTTCCTTGCAAGACCTGGTTGGTTTGGTCTTGACGAGGAGCTCTCTGCGCACTGTTGGGGTGTTTTGACTTCTGTCTTTTTTCCCTCCTGCTTTTTGTTTTGTTCTTATTTAGTGTTTGAAAAGAAACCGGGCAGTGTCGTGGAGAAACTTCTTGTATCTTACAGGAGCTGAAAACTCAGATGCGGGTACCTCATCAAAGCAGTGACTTGACTGTGGTTGCTCTGGGAGGCAGGCCACCAGCTAATCGTGTGTATGGGGTGAGTGATGAGGTGGGTACGTGTGGGTAGTAAGAGATTTTTGGCATTTGGTCTTTGCTTTTGAAGAGCTCCAAGTTCAGAAATAATACACCTGAGAATAAATAACCACACTAGAAACAGAGATCATTTTAAAAAACCTAAAAGCAAACCACACCAGGTAAACTTCACAAAAGGCAATGCGAAAGTTCTAGTGCCGCTGTTTAATATTCAAGATTTTATCTAGCATAGTTTTCTCTGGACAAATAAATGTTTTCTCAAAGTTGGTGCAACAAGCCCTGCTCCCTGAGCCCTACCTCACTTGCTTCTCCTAAAGGCTGCGGGGAAGAGGGTGGAGGTCCTTGGCACCCCACTGGAGACCCAACCCGGGCCATGTATCTGTAGGGCTTGGGCCAGTTCGTTTGTTGAAGCAAACAGAAAACCCAGGTCTGCTGAGGAAAGCCCTGTCTGGAATAAGATTTCTTAAAAAAATTAAAAAATAAATAGTAAGTAAGATCAGACTTCCCCTTTGTGATTTACGGCCGCACGAACAATGGCACTTTCTCACCGCCGTGCATCACGCGCAGACAATGGGCCGTGCAGAAAGGGGCTCTCCCTCAGGACGGCCCGGCGTGTAATTTCGTCTTTAAATTCTTACGAGTGGATTGTAAGAACATGACTTCATAGGAGCCTCTGAGAAATTATGGCTTTTAATAATCCTTTGCTGCTACATGCAATACTTCATTGCTGCTTTTGTTAATTAAATTGCTCCCCATGCGCGTGCACCAGGCTGCAGAGAGGGGATCCCATGCATGGGCTTCTCTCTCCTCCCCAAGGCCCCTTTGCCACTTGTGTCTCATCAGGCAGAGGTTTTTGAGTTTTTCCCCCTGTTTCTGGCTCCCGGACCAGCGCTGCCCTGCAGGCTGCTTTTTCCATCCTTCCCAAGCACTTCCCTCCATGGCTGTGTGTCCAGATCTCCTTTTCCTCTTCTTCCTCTTCTCCTTCCTCCCCATTTGCACCCCAGTGGGACCCCCACTCTCCTGTCCAGTGCTGCTGTCCCCTTGCATCTCTGATGTTTCCAAGTTTACATATGTATTTTCATAAGTTTTTCAGGAAAATTGAGGTCAAACTTATTTCATCCTGTAATCCCTTCACCTCCACATGCACTTAAAAGAAAAAAAAAAAAAAAAAAAAGAGCTACCACAGCTTGCGTTATGTAAAACATAGGTGAGGAAACATCTTTAGTAAATCTCGGTTGCCTTTCTGTCTGCAGCAGCAGGGCTTGAATCCGTCTGCTTATCGACTAAAGGGTAGGAGCTGCACTTTTTTACAGCTTTTTGTAGCACGGCTTGTGGGCTTGCCCATAATAATACAATTATGAAGGTTAACAGGAAAAAACTGGGTCCAGGAGTGATTCCAGGCAGCTGGCAATGCCGGCGAATTGGAAGCGCACCACCAATGAAAACTGCAGCGAAAAGCAAATTAAACCTCATATCTGCCATCTCACTCGCTTTTCTCTGCTTTCCTGTTTGGACTTGAAAGGTGATTGGAGCCAAGGCAGTGACAGTTGACGGAAGTGCTGCAAGGAGAGAGTATTTATTTACAGTGAATCGTGGTGATGCTTGTTCAGGATGCGGTTTCACGCAGGATGTTCTGTCCCCACCCCCGGTTTGATCATTTCTCCAAAAAAAAAAAAAAAAAAAAAAAAGAAAAAAAGAAGAATAATGAAAAAACCCTCCTTGATTGCGGGACCCGCAGCTCGCGCAGGAGACGTGCCGTGCTAGCATGCCTGTACTTGGAGCGCACCGTGAGTGTGCCGTCATAGGAAGCGCCTGCGTTGGGCACTGAGGCGGCTTTCGGGACGAGCTCCTATCCAGATGTGTTCAAACACAGCTATAATCGTTATGCATTTAAAACAGGGAAGTGGGCTGGGTACATATGCTGCAAGCTATGGTTAATGTGGGCCGCCGAGCGCCTTGCCAGAAGTGCTGCCGGTTGATGTTGTTGTAATTGTACGGAGGGGGAGGAAAGGGAGATGGGGCTGAAATTTCCCTCCCCGTAAGGTTTACTATGAAGCTAAGTGGGAATTGCGTTTGCAGTAAGCTCCTGAGGCTGGAGGTTTGTCCTTTCTGCTCAAACCCAGGCTCTGCTTTTCACCCACTATGAAATTTGGAGGAGTCCCATCTTGGGTGGTTTCATTCCTTACCCTTGGGAAAGCATGAGGGCTGTGAGTCCCCGTGCAGGGCTTTGGGTCAGGGTTTTGGTCCTGTTCGCTGCTTTCCAGCTGTGCTTTGGCCAGACTCCAGGTTTTGCCTGTCCAACAGCTGGTGTCACCAGTGCCACGGCAGAGGGACACCAGTGGGACCTCTGCTCCACTGGGCAGAGTCACGTATTGGCCCTGGGCACTGCATTTTCTGCAGCTCCTCGACAGCCTTGAGATAGGGACCGCTTCTCTATCTCCCCTCCCTAAGATAGGGAAAATACACGCGACTTAGAGACGTGCTGCCATCCCTATGTCTCCCTTCATGGGAAGTGATCTGAAACTTGGGGGATGGGGGCAGGAGTGAATGCGGTTTTTCTTTACTTACTTTAACATTTTCTATTGAACTCTTCTGAAGTAGGACATTTCTGCCTATTTTTTCCATCTGGAAGAAGGAATCTAGTGTATTTTTGCAGCTTTTAATCACGTTGTCGCTATCACCGGACCCTTTCCGCTACTCCCACGCTGTTCGGCAGGCACAGCGCGGTGTTTTTAGGAACCTATAAAAGCCAGTAATTTGCATCCAGAGGCCGCGCTCGTAGGCAGCATGCAGGCAAGCGGAGCAAAGTGCCTCGGCAGCTTTACGGCCGGGACACGCGCTGCATCGCGTAGCATCCCCGCGGGCAGCCCGCGCGCCCTGCGCGTGCCGCGGGACGGAGCCCAGGGCAGGAGCATCGCTAGGGCTTCCACGTTGCCTCTTCTACTCCTAGATTTGAGCTTTAGCACACGCCGTAGACCCTTTCCGCTCCCCAGGTGGACTGGGCTTTTCTCAGCTTGTCCCCAAGTTTTTGCACCTGGCAGGCTGCGAAGGCAAGAATTGAAGGACCTCAGAGTATCCAGGACCTACTGGATTAATCTTTGAAAAATGGTTAAAGAAAGTAGAAATGTGTATCAAAAGAAGAAGAACCCTAAATTTAAAAGACAAGCATCATAAAAACAAATTTGGTTTAATTTCTTTTTTCTTACTTGTCCTCATTAGGCTGAATTAAATTCTGGACTTTCCGTGTGCATGCCATTTGCATGCATTCTTATTTTATTTTTTAGCGACAGTCGCTCTGGTCAGGACCAGGATGTTACTGTTCCCTACTGTTGTTCCTTTGCATCTCTGTGCTCCCAAACCTCCACCTGTTCTAGCAGTTAGGAATATAAAGCGTGGTTCAATGTCTTGAGCATGAAGTGCCATTAAGGATGCTGCAGGATGGGTAGGACGTGCACCCCTGCCGTGGGGGCTTCTCTTCCCAAGATTTCCCAGATTCATCTATGGCTCCTTAAATTATATTAACGCCAACCAGGAGATAAAGCCAGGTCCTTACTTTTAGTAAGAGATACCCAGGAACAGCCTATTCATGCCTGTGTGGCTCTCACCGGGCTCATTTCTGCAGGCAGAGGTCTTTCTCATTCTGTGCTTTCCCATCTCATGTGAAGAGGCTTCTGGCTGCAAGCGAAATGCCTGAACACCCGGTAGGGTTTGGCTCTTTACACCTCATTGATGCTTGAGAGGGGAGCTCATTTGTTGCTGCGCTGGTGCGGGGAGGACTTTCAGCATTTGCAGGACTCTATGGGGCTGCCTGCACCAGGGACAGAGTTATGGGATGAAGGGCTGGGACATAATATTGTTGCTGGCCTAAAAAAGCCCGGTCTGGAAGTGAGAAATGTGCCGTTCTTGCAGGCAGCCGGGCTGGGTCGTGCTGCGACACGCCAGGCGCAGGGGCTGGTTGCTGGTGCCTTCTGCTGCCTCCCAGCCTGCTGAGCTGCTCCTCGTGGCCTCCGGTGTTTGCCTAAGCGATTCCCGGCCAAGGCAGGAAGCGATTTGACTGATGGTGTTAGAGAGCTCCTCGCGTGGTATTTGCAGATAAAAGGGGAGGAGTTGAAAATCTGAGTCCATATTCAACCCAATCTGATAACCTGCAGGGGTTTTAGCAGTTCAAAGGCATTTTGGAGAGTAAGCGTGTGTGCTTAACTGGAGCTGAAGCCCTAACGCTTGCAGGCATCCCATCCTTGCTAAAACCTTAAAATAACAAATGCTGCTTGCAACTCTCTCTCTTTCTCCTTTTTTTTTTTTTTTTTTTTTTTTCCCCCTTCTCTTAGCATTTTAAAACCACCAGGCCATGCCAAGGTTTTATGCTTAGGTAAGACCATGACCCTGACCTTTAAAACTAAGTCTTTCTTCTGTGTATTCAAGGCCCAGAAACTGATTTCGTTCAGACATCTTCAGCCTGTGAAATGGGAATCGTGGACGGCTAGAAAGGAGAGCTGTGCTTAGGGTATAGATGAGCAGAATGTGTTTTGCAGGAATGGATTGCCAAAGCAATACTAAAATGACTGTTTTCTTAGAGTGATTTAGCAGGTTCCCAAATAGCTTTGTGCTGTGTTCTTCCGATCTGCAAGGGATGACCAGGGACTCCCTTGGAAGCAGTTGCAGAGAAAAAGAGCCTCTTGATTTGGGATTTAGGCCAATTTGGCACCTTGAAGTGCCAAAAAGGACTTCTCCACTTTTTCTGTCCCAGTGGGCAGCAGTGATGGAGGAGGTCAGAGCCGTTCCCGAGCTCTGCGTGGGCTCTGTCGGAGGAGTGATGGAGAAGGTCGGGTAGGACCACAGCTCACTACCAGGTCCTCGGTGTTTGCCTGGAGTCGGCGGCTCCTTTCCTTGCAAGCCTAGAGCTACCTTCTGCTTGCAGCAGGCAGATGCGCTTGCTGATTAAAAGGCATTGTTAATTTAGAAGGAAGGCCACATTCCTTCTCAACACCATCATTAATTAAAGCCTAGGAAATTGCCAATTCACCTAGCATTCACATCCTTACCAGCCTATGCTCACATAATTTATTGCCCAGGTATCTTAATGCCCGAATACGTGCCTAGGCCCGTATGCAAAACCTTAACTCCCATCTCATGTATTTTTCCTGTGCATAATTAAGATGATTGCCTCCTAAAACCATGATTTCTCTTTTTCTTTTTTGGTGAAATGCCTTTGTTTTGCAGAGGTTAGATTTAAAACTGAGGAACCAAAAACAGGCGCTGGACTGTGGATGCAATTTTACGAAGCCACGAGTAATCCTGTGTGCATGGTGCAAAACGGCTTCTCCGGAGCGCCGTCTCTGCACGTAGAAAACAAAAAATCCCCAACAATCCTTTAAGTCTTACAATTATGAACTGATGCTGGATGCATATAAGAGGAGAAGGCGTTTTTCGGCCTTGCAGCGTGCGCGTCGTTCCTGGGTTGCAGCGCCGAGTGCCTGGCAATCCCCACCATCTGCTGAACTCCGCCGTGTGTTTGAACAGCGCGGCGTGGTAGCCTGCCTGTACACGAGACATATTCACACACAACATATAGTGGCAGGGGAAAGAGAGAGGAATTATGTTTCAGCTGCGAATGACTTATATTTACTCGAGCAGCGAGGCAAGAGCTGATAGCTCACGAGTGATCGAAGCCCGCGGTGAGTTATAGAGGTCTTTCCTCACCAGTGAGGAAGATAAAGTGCTTTGCAACCTGCTGTATATCCTTCTAGTCTAACACACATTTTAATCCTTATTTTTATTTTGGTTTAGAGGCCTTTCTGCTTTGCCCAGCTAGTGATTTGGGTTTTGTTCTTTTGGGGTTTTTCTTTTTTTCTTTTCTTTTTTTTTTTTTTTTTTTTTTGCGGTCTCTTCTTCTGCCTCTTCTCTGTCTGATGCTGATGCCAGAGACGGAGCAGATTGGGAAGCCTTTGAACACATTACTGCTTGAACTCAAAATGAGATTTTTTTGTATTGCTTGGTTGCAAGCTACTGTGAGGAGAGCATAAGGAGTTTACTTTTGATTGACATGATATACTGTAAAGCTAAAGTGATCTATCAGCATGCAGGCACCCACAACCAGCTTTTCTTTCATGACAGAGAATAGTCATGTTGCAGTTATGCGACAGCAATCGAGGTGGAATTGCAGTTTCCCTTTGAATGCTCTGATGGAGGAGATAGAGGAGAAGGAGTTAAAACGAGGCCGTTTTAGGGCACTCCAACGAGTGAGCCTGTTATTTCCTAACAAGCTAGACTTGAGGATCCTCTTGGTTTCTGTTCCGTTGGCTGCTTTGTGTTCAGCCAGAGCCTCCTTTGGTGCATGGGCAGCCCCCTTCCAGCGCAGAGTATCGGTCCAGGTGACACCACCTCATTATCTTCCACTTCAGACACATTAGAAGGAAATTTTTACAGTTAGCACCCCTGTGATCTTACACTGCAAAGAGGACTGGTGTGGGGAAAAGATATGATATATCCTGAGCCTTAGCTTGAGCATGAGACATCCTCCCTCCTCTTTGGGCGTGTAACTAAATGTGAAACATCCTCAAAATAAGTTGTTCTCCAAATGAACTGTCATTTGGCATATGATCAATACAGAAGGCAGGTGAGCATCCTCTGGAAGGAAGTATAATTTTTCAAGTAACAGCTTGGATTATGTTTTTTGTTCAGTCACCTTGTGGGGTGCTTAGACTTTCCTTTCCTTGTCTGTTTTTTCAGTTTCTTGTGAAGTTTGTACGCTAGGAACCTTCAGAACAAAAATACTTACTGTTAGTCATTTTATTGCTGTTTGCAAGCACCTGAATCAGTGTGCAACCTTGCGGGAGCAGTGGGGAGGCTTGAGCAATTCTGAAAGCTGTGTGAAGGAACTTTGTAAAAGCGGAAAAGCTGTTTAAGGGTCATATTGCTGAGATAAGGGTGATGAGCACCCTTATAATACACCCTCATTGATATCATCTTTTTTTCCACCTAGCAAAGGTTTCTGAATGGATTCTTAATGTAGTAGTAGTCGTTTTTCCTGTAAAATCACTGTGTGAAGTTTGTACCCTTTGTAATGTCTGTGTGAGGGAGATGCAGGAATTGGCTGTTAAGAAATCTAAATTGCTCCATATTCCCAGGGTGGTCCTTCCAGATTCGGCTTGTGGTCACTGTGGCAGGGCAGGTGAGCAAAGTTTGCAGCATCGCTTCCTCTGCGTGACCTGCCTTGCCCAATAAACAAGGCAGCTTATTTTCCAGAGTTACAGCTTTTATAGCTTTCAAGTACAGAAGTAGTAGTTTGGAATAATTTTAGATGTTTTCTCTGGAAATGCAGGTATGTGGGACACCAACAGTGCGTGCCAGGCTTCGGAGTTCAAAACGAAGCATGAAATAATCTGCAATTAATACAGTGAGTAGGAAAATAAACATCTAAAGAAGGTTGTTTAATGAGGTTTTCAGGAAGTGTGTTAAAGACCTCCAGTTTTCAAGTATCCATTTATCTGAGCAGATTTGGTTAATTATTTTAGGAGGAAAAAAAAAAGTTTCCCTGGCAGAGAGGATCTCTCTGCTGGACGCGTCCTCGGTTGCAAAAGGCTCCTTGGCACCGCTGGGTCGAGCAGGACTGGCTCTGAACACGTTAATCCGTTACTCCCTCCGGGCAGCCCCGCTCCAGCATTTTTCTTCCCAAAGCGGCGTTCAGCGACGCTGCGCTCGGAGCAGTCCAGCTTCCCGTTTCTATTTCGGGGTTGGAGGCGCTGCGCTCGGAGCCAGATGGATGGCAGGGCTTCAACCCCACGTCGCAGCTTGCACCCGCACCCGGAGCGCCTTTCCTGCAGGTCCTTTCCTCCCCGAATCAGGGCTTTGCCATTCAGATCAACTGTGGTGCTAAAAGCAGCCCCCCCCCCGCCCCAAAAAGCAGAGAAAAGGGGAAATTGGTGTGTCTGAAGCGAGGGAGGGTGGAGCACACGTGCTGTTCAGAAAGGCGCCGGTTGTGTTTTCCCGTGCCTATTTTAACGATTTCGAGCAGGTTTTGTTTGCAGGTATGTCTGGTGCGGTGCAGTCGCACTGAGAGTGATGTGATATTATGAACAAAACCTCAGTTGTACTCTTTTTTTTCTTTTTACCCCCTTCTTTGCTTTGCAGCGACTGGGTTTTGATGTCTTGCTTCTCAGAAGGCTTGACGGTAGTAATAACGGAAACAGCAAAAAATGTCAGCTTGACTACTGTCTGCGTGTCGGCACTAGTCCAGGGAATTTCAAAGGGATGTTTTATTGATTCTGTAATTGCACAGTAGAATGGACAAACTGAACTGCACCTCGGGGCAAGGAAAGCCCCTGTCTGAACGGCATCTGCTGGATGTATGCACTGCTGTAATTTGGGCAGGGAGTGCTCTCAGTTTAAAACAGGGGCCTGAAGACTTAACCCTTTATGTATAGGTTATTAAAATCCCTCTTTTTGGAGGCTGCCATCAGGAGTCCACGATGGGGACTCATTTTTGGCAAAGAAGCAGCTTCTTGAGGCTTCACTGGGATTTACACTAGTGGCGTTTTTAAAATGAAATTTGGCCTGTGAGCTTTTTGCTTATGTTATATTCCCAAATATATATATATATTCCATATATCAATTTGAGGGCTCAAGTCCTTAATACTATAACAGACAGCATTGCCTCACTTACAATAGCCACTTCTCCTTAACGGAAAAACTGGTCCAAATGGCTTATGAAATTAGACTATATTATAATCCTCCTGTCTAGGATCTGGTAACTTCCTCTAATGCGAGCTGATCACTCTCCAAAACTGAAGGAGTGGACTGAGCTGTTTTGCTACAACAATTGCAAATTAAATTTGTAAACTTTTGCTGTTGCCATATTTTTTCACTGGCACGCGATCTCTCCGTTCTGTGTCTCGGATTTGGTGGGAACGCAGGCGGATGATACGTGGGTATCGACACGCGGGTGCCCGGTTTGCAGTCCCCGTTCATGCTGCCCATGAGCGCTGGAGGAATCTTCCTATGTGAGGACAGCAGCTTCCCCAGCCTGGGCAGGCAGAAAGGTATGAGTTTAGAGGATGGTGTGCTATTTATTTGCTAGATATATACTTTATATGTCCTTTTGGAATTTTGGTGTTAAATGCAAAGAGCTTTCCCAGCAATTGCAGGAAAAAGCTGTGGTGCAACTCTGTCCTGTACTGGATTTTAGTGGGATTTGCAGCAAGGTATTTTATTGTATTAAATGAAAGGAGATGTGCATTTAATTTCATGATTTTTTTGTTCTTGCTGAGGCTGCCAAATTGCTTTAGCTGCTGCCTTGCATATTGTAAGAAAGCTCAAAAATCAGACATTTAATTAATGCAAAGGTTGTAGAGCACTGTGCCAGTTCCATGCAGTGGAAGGTTAAGACCCGCTTTGGTAATGGGCACTGCAGAAACAGCGTGGGGACAGTGGGGCAGCTCCGTGGCCGGTGCGAGGAGCGCGCTGGGGCTGTGCCAGGGCAGCTACAGCTTTATCCTGTGCCAGGAAGGCGACGTCAGGGATGTGCTGATTCAGAGAGGGATGGAGCGCTACCCCATCTGATAGAGCAGCAGTTTAGGTCTTGATATCTAATAAATCAAAATACCGCTTCATCGAGTGGCCATCACCTAGTGGAAAGCGCAGTGAGATCCTCACTTACCCGGTAGGTGCAAGACAGTATATCTTTAATTTTGTATTAAATTCACAGCCCAGGTACGGGATGCCTCTAAAATTAGCAGCACTGAGATGAGCCTGTTGGGAAGGTTGAGGCGCCTCTGCAGGACCTTCTCTGCAGCCAGCTCATAATTTGGAGGTAGGTCTTATTAAGAGTGCAGTGGAAATTAAAATATGAGACCATGAACTAATTGCTTAGCAGTTGGCTGAGCCTTTATCACCTACCTCCCCCAACTCTGCCTTTTGCCAGATTGCTCATAATTTCAGTCTCAGTGATGAGCTTCTTTCTGCCGTCTCGCCCCAAGGGTGGCGAGGGGACTGAAAACACAGAATTGCACCAACGCTTCCTGTGCCACATCGCGTCCCCGCAGTGACTAAAGAACATCCTGAGTGCTCGCGTTCTCAGCACGGGTTTCTCTGTCAACCGTGGTGGGGTTGCCCTGGCCTCCAGGGCGCATGCAGTCTTGCTGACTCAAAAAGAGCCACTTTTCCCTACTTTTGTGCCGCATGCCTGTCCTGCCTGATGCCAGCCTGGGGAGGAAGGCTTGGCCGGAGTTGGGATGTGCCTGGGAATCCTGGAGGCATCCCGGGGACGAGGGCAGGAGCTGCGGGAGCAGGCGTCGTGCCAGGCTCTGCTGAGCATCTCCCTGCCTGGCTGATGGAAATCACTCGTGCTTTTTGGCAGCAGCTGCTGCAGTAGTATCTGTATTTGGGTTTGCGATGCCCCGTGTGTGCCGATGACTGCCTGCAGGAAATAAAAGGCTTGTACAGCTTGCCAAGGAGCTGCTCGCTGGGCTACCTGGCAAGTGTTTGACTGTGCCGTTTTCTGTGGCGTCCCGCTTTTGGGAAGGCTTTTGATGTTGACCTGGTCGTGTTGGGTTGTCCTCATTAGCTGTGGGCTCCCCAAAACGTGCATGCAGCGGAGGGACGCTGAGCTCTTGGCTCGCCTTGTGAACCAGGGTCGACCTTGCCTTGGATGGAGGGACGTCCACAGGCACTAGTGTCCCTTGATGGGGGCCTTCAGGTAGCCCTGGCTAACGCCACTGTGTTATCTTTTTTTCTTTCCTTTTTAATCAGCATTAATTATTTCATTTACTGGAAATTTCTATTTATGATTTGCTTGCAAGGGGTGGGTGCCAGAAAGATTAATTTGGCCTTTTGGGGTATAGAACGGCTGCTGCTGTTTTATCACTGTTGACAACGGCCATAGGGATCAAGGATGCAGTAAAGCACCGTGATGCCGGCAGGGCGGGAATGCTGCATCTTCGCGCCGTCTCGTATTTTGATAGAAACCTTTTATCACTTGAAAACCCGCTGGTGTATCAATGCGATGTGCTAAAAACGGGAGTAGGAAGCGGCAGGCTTTTAATTCGTGCCATTTGAACTCTCTTACCTTGTCTGAAAGCAGCGTGTAAATTACAGTTCCCATGAGGTGAAAATCAGTCAAATGCTACTTAACCTTTCCTCGGCCACGGGTCGTGGTGCGCTTGTGCTTGCGAGCGTGCTCACAGGTGCCTGTGGTTTGCCCATGCCTGAAATCATCCTTGGAATTGTGTCCAGGACACCCATTTCCTGAAATTTGGGTTTTTGGTGAGGCGAAGGGCAAGGGTCCTGGTGAGCTCGTGTTGGCCCCTCACAGGTGAGGAGCGCAGGGAGGCCACGTTTGGCTTTGTGGATGCTGTAGGTGAGAGTGCCTGGCCCTATAGATGTTCTCAGCGCCAGTTCCACCGAAACAGCTTTGTTTGCATCATTCTGGTTGGTTCTTGGGTGGCTGCTTTCCAAAGCCGGTCTCCCCTGAAGGTGCTTTTTTATTTTATTTTATTTTTTTTTCTTGATTGTTTCAGGAAAAATAATTCAGCTTTTTGAGTGGTTTAAAATAAAAAATGGCTTTCCTGATTGGTAATTTTCTAGCAAAAGAATCAGAAATTTTTCAACTTTAACACTTAGCATGCAAAATACTTGACCCAGAATCTGCCCCCCCCCATGTGTCCTAGGAAAAATTTTGATTTATGCGTTTGGACCAAGTTTCTGGTGTTTCTCTGTGTTTCTGCCCAAGACTGCACTTATGTAACTTAACTGAATAGCATCAAAGAGAACCTAACAAATGCTTCTCGGCGCTAGTTAGATACGCTTAACCTTATTTTTGCAAAACATGCTCTCCTGTTACTCTTCTACTCTCCAAAGAGCAAAGTTTTCATAATGAAAAGCAGAAAAAGAAACTCGATGTGTTCTATCACCGAGCGTTTTCCTGGGGAAAAAGGTTTTCTGCCAAAAGAAGAAAACGGGGAGAAATGAAAAATAATATTCTCCAAGCTGTGGAGCTCGCCCTGCTAATGCAGGGGCTCCTGGAGGATGGGGAGGAATGAGGGTGTCCCGTGGCCGGCGAGCTGCCCTGCTCGCATGGAACCAGATGTGCGGCTGCGCCAGATGTGCGGCTGCTCGCCCGGCCCGCGGCCTCCAGCCAAACAGTAGCACGAGCCGCTCGGGACGTCCCCATCCCGCTCTGCCCACCCGGGAGACCCCCGCCTCTAATTGAGGCATTGAGATGTAAGATTTCTAACACATGCCTTTTCTTAAAGGGGAAAAAAATGGAGAAAGGAAATTAAATTCTCTCTGAGATTACATGGTCGGAGCAGCAGCAGTGAAAGGAAAATGCACAAGTTGGAGCGGTTTGTAATGCTAAGTTGGCTACATTGGATATCTTATATATTTAATTATATGCATTTGATACCGTACAGAAATATTATTAAATTTCACACTTAAACGGGGACAAACAAATCTAAAAAATTTATTACATATGTTCAGTGTGGCTGAATGAACATTCCTGGAGGAAGTTTTTGCTTTAAACAGGCTTGGTTTTAATCAGAATGATTCATGTACACACAATGAAAGCCTCTGTGTTTATTTTAATTCCCTTTTTGCTCATTCCTAAGGCAAAATTCCTGCTGATGTCAGTGACTGGAAATCTGTAGGTGTTCACCTGAGTTAGAAAATGAATAAAGGCGGACTGAAGACCATGAAAATATTCTTCTTTTTGTGTAAGCATGCTTTGAATAAATAAAATTATTTTAAACTCGCTGTTTAGAAATAGGGAGTGAGAACAGTGTGCTGGATTGCATTTCTCATCCCCAGTCTTTGTATGTTTTGGACAGTTTCTGCAAACAGTCCGGCTGGTGTATTTTATCCCTAATATGGAGTGAGAGGCTTGATCAAACCACATGCTCATTCAGTCCAGAAATGTTCTGTTATGTCCAAAAAAAAAAAAAGGAAGGAAAAGGAGAAAACAAAAATGTAAGGGAGGGGAGAAAAGAAAGATGAGAAAGATGGGAGGGGGCATAGAAAGTCCGGAGTCTGCTCATGCCATCCTTGGGGAGTAGATCTAAGGTTATAGTCTTATTTGTTGAGCTGAAAAGAAAAGTTAAAATTAAATGTAAACAACTCAGAACCACTTAGATTTAAGGCGATTTGACTAAATGTGAGCTCCAGTTAAGAAACAAAATAAAAACCGCCCGTAAAGCGTGCATTTTTGGGGCTTGTCTTAGAAGGAGAAGCCTCGCGGGCTCCATGCGGTCTTCCGATGTGCAAATAACGAAAGTGCCGCGTAGTACTCTCACTTGTGGACAGTCCCTAATTTTCCCCCAAACTCTCCCAAAAGCCTAAACAAGAATAGAAAGAAGTTTCAAGTGTGAAAAAATGAAACTTGGTGTTTGTTGATGCTTCGAAGGTGAAAGCAGAGCACTCTGCGGGGCAGGGATGGGGAAACTCTTGTCACCGGGTTGGCTCCTTGGGCCCTCCGTGGATCGGAGATGTCCTGCTGGGAGAAGGGGCTTCCCGAATTGCCATGGAATGGGAACCAAGTGCTTCAGCTTCCTGGCAAAACTGACTTTAGACGTTTTTTTGGATTTCCGTCTTATTGGAGACGAAATATGAGAATTAATCATTTTTGAGTGATGACCTGTCAATCATTATTTTTTGTAAGAGCAACGAAAGGAAAAAAAAATACTTAATTTCTGTTTGTAAAAGTTCTGAAAGTCCTGGAGAGGAAGACTCCCTTACGCACAGGGCAGTGCTGAAGTGAACCAGTTTTTTGGTTTTCTTGTGTTTTGTTCGTTTTGTTCTGCTTTGTTGGCTGGAGCACCTTCCAGGCGAGTTTGCACGGAGCTGGCCATACCCAAGGGAGCAGGCACAGAACAGGGAAGATCTGAAATTGGGATCTGTGTGGTCCCCAGCAAGGACCCATGGTGTGACGTTGCTGTGACATGGCTTTAGGCGGCTTAGGAGGGTCAGTGTTGCTAGTAACATGAGCTCCCCGTATTTTTCAACTGCGTTGTTTTTCCCTGGAAGTTTCTTAACTAGCTTTTCTGGAAACGGATTCTCGGGGTTTGCAGCTGGTTGAGGATTTTGCATGTTAGACAGCAGAGAGGCAGCCTGGCTTCCTCTGCATTGCGAGTAGTGCACCCCATTGCCTTCCCGCAAAGGAGTAAGCAAATTTTGACATTTCTGGGGCCTTCTGGTCGCTTAAGCAGAAAGGTTGAAACAACAAAAGTCCAAGAGGGGCCATGCTCCTCGGTAGAAGTGCGCAGCCACCACTGTGCAGTAAATGCACCAAGCCTTGAACATCTCACTTATTTTGGGAAAACATTCAGACAATGCATCAGTTCAGTTTTGAAACAGCTTCAAACATTTTACCACTGAAACCTCTAAAGCAAATGTTACAGAACATTCAGCTTGTCTGTTTATCTTCTCAAAGACTATGTGAAGTCATATGTGAAAAGTGATAAGAATCACAGTATCTTCTTTGGTTGCTCAACATGAGAAGCTGATGAAGAGACAGTCATCTATAAGGCATTCTCAAGAATGGTTGTATAACAAATATATTTGTTAGGCTGTCTCTGCAGAGAAATGAAGGTGTAATTGCAAGCCAGGTAGGTAGGCCTGCTGCTTTTACATCTGGTTGGCAATAGTGAGGGCTTTGGTCCTCTCCAGCCATCCAGCGTGGCCTTCCCGTGTCCCTGTGTTCACATTGCCCCGTGCTGATGCTCATCCTGCTGTTCCTTTTTTCCCAGTTGCCGTCTCAACACCGACTTACATTAAAACTGCCAAAGCCAGCGTGAACCTCAGCTGCATCCTCATTTTGCACTGCCGGCAAATTTGTGATGCACTAAAACCTTCCTCCTCCTGTTCCATTCCCACCTGGAGGCTATAGCAATGCTGGGTTCATCTTGATGACTATAAACTGTGTATACCGAGCTTATACAGGTGTGTATATGTTTGGGATCAGATGGTTTTGGATCCTCGCTCATCCAGCAATGGTGGTGAGAAGACTTGCCGATCCTGAATACATTTCAGGTCGTGCTCTTTTGCCTGGGCAGGTCGCCAGGCGTGTGAAATCAGATGTGTAGGAATCAGTTTGCTCTGCACTTGTATCTTCTTTGATAGGATTCTGAATGTTAAATAGGGAGGTTTAAGAAAAGGTAAAGTTAGTGTCTATTCCTTAGTTGGTTTCCAAGGCAGACTGAGGCCACTGTACTTGCGGGTGAAGCAGGTTCTGTACAAATCCTATTAAATAATCTGGCAGTAAGAGACCAGTTAATTATTCTGTTCTATCAGAGAGAAGATAATGTCCTTGCTTTCTAAGGAAACAGAAGAATTTGAGTGGAAAAAGCTTCTTCCATCTCTTGTTTTTCTTACCCCTCACAGAGCTGTAAAGCCTGTCTTGTATATGAGCTCACAACGCTGCTCCTGGGAAGGTACCGTTGCTACAGAGGTGGATAAAACCAAAGCGACCAAGTATGAAGTCAGTCTTTGCAACAGAAATACGGGGATTTTTTTTTACTTTATTGAGTTCTTGAGTGTGAACTAAGGCATGGGACGGAATTGAGGTATAAAGCCCTGATTTTCTTCCTGAGCCAGAGGGAGAGTCAGAAAACTGAATTTCTCCCTCCCCAAAACACCTTGGAAAGCTCAGTGATCACTTGAACTTCTGAGGACATCAGGTGTGTGGCATGCAGGGCATTTTATCTGCTGTTGCCCTGCAGCAGCCCAGACCTTTAGACGGTGTCATAAGCTGAATGTTCAAATTCCATTTACCCCTCATAATGAGAGGTGGCCTCTTCCCCAAGGGCTTTGTTTTGTTTGTGCTTTAAATTATATTTTGAAATAGCTGCTCTGGTTACGGCTTAGTTACCTGGCGTATGTTGTTTCTTGGCATTTTTAGACAAGTGGCACAGGAAATGATCTAACATTGACAGCAGTGGTGCTTTTTATTGCTGATTTTTTTTTTTTGATTCTAAACTAAAACAGACGAGGCAGTTTCAAATTTACTTTTGCACTCCGCGCTAGGTGTTTGTTCCTCTAGCCAAGCTGAAAACCCTCCTCGTTCCCCTATGTGTTAGTGCAACCAATTTGCTGGTGGCCCTGCAGAAGAGCTCTATAGAGGGCTCTATACGTTCAGGATGGGATGTATGCGGGTCACGTAGTGAAGTGGTTGTAGTGAGGAGGGTGGTTCTTGTAGGAGCATCCAGATGACTCCGGTCCCCTTCCTGCAGCGCGCTCAAGCCAGTGGGAAGTGTACACATGCAGATTTGTTTTTCTTCTTCTTTTCTGGGATGCTTGCGCTGGTGTTTATGATCTGACAGCAGTAATGAGTCACTGTATCAAAGTCATGGCCAGGAGAGAATAAAATTGTGTGCGCCGAGTACTGAATGTCACGAGCTGATGCTACATATGGGAACGCAAATAAAAGTGCTGCCTGCTTAGTGGTGTGAAATTCTGCTCTGGACGTGGAGCCGCAGAGCACGCATGCTTTTTGCCATCTTAACAAGTACTCTTATCTATTATTATTAACTTGATTTCATTTTCAAGAGTAGAGCGAAAAACAGAAAGTGACCTAGGAAGGATATGTTGATCTTCCTCATATGTGTCTGGTTTTGCAATAACTTCTACAATGAGGGGCTGGGGAAAAGACGCATGTTTTTCAGTTTCTTAATTATTGCATTAGGCTTTTGATTTCCGTGGGGGTAACAGCAAACTGTGGTCTGGTGAACATGTCTGCTGCAGAGAGAGACCGAGTTAACAATTTTTAGCTCTCAGAAATCAGGAGTAACTTATCTTATCCAGCAAGATTATCCAACAACCCACTTTTCTCCCCTCTGGAAATGTTTATTTACTAAAGGAGAAACTTGAGAGAGCAGCATTTAGATTTCCTGTTGCTGCTCAGCACTTCTGGCTCTGTTTTCCTTCGGGCAGGGGGGTCCAGCATGTCCAACGTTGCAGCCAGGAGACCGGGCATCCCTGGCAGATGGCTCCACTTTTGGTGGCCGCAGGTTGGGTTGCTGGTTTTACGGCTTACGTGGCACCTTTTATTTTGTGGGTACATTAGCATGTCTCAAAAGAAGCACTGGCTTGCGCTTGTGAGGCAGGTTGCTCTGTAATTCATGCTTATTTAAGGCGCCGTGTTGACAAGCAGCTGGCAAAAATGGATTTGAAGACTCCAAGTGTTACGAGTTTTTTGATCCCTTTGTCCATATTTAATCTAATCTCGAGTTCAATTGATACTATTGATCAAGTTCCTTTCAAATATGCATAGGTTACTCAACGTGTGGTAAAACATAATTCTTTTCCTAGGTGAGTGAAGCACAAAAGGTGAAAGTGTACAATTAATTTGCTTGCAATTTCTTGAAAATTGTATGCTGGATTTCTGTGAATGCGCTGTATGGAATAATTTTTCAAGAAAATTATTGTTATTTACTGTGGATTTTACTTGAATATTTAAGGTCAACAATTATGCTTCTTTTTGGTACTTAACGGCTTTTTATTTTTAGAAACCTGGCCCATTCTTTTGCTAAGTTGGTGCCTGTGATGCTGATCTTCAGAAAGCATCAAACAGTGCACAGAGCTTCATGGTGGCCACCGTTAGCCCCTGTAGTGCCTGGTCCTGCCCCATGGGGCTCCTTGATGGAGCCCTCTGTGTGGCTGAATGTCGCTGCTGCTGTCAGAGATTCTCTGTTAGCTGCTTTCATGACGCAGGACTTGAGATAGAGGGATATTAAGTAGGTGTAATGGATGCTTAGTAAAGAACATCCCCATGGTCACTTGACTGGATTAGATAGGCAAACCTTAAGGTAGTCTTACATTCATTTCTTGATTGCAATTTTATAATTAAAATCAGCTTCCTTCCTGCAAAGTGTTTTTTTCAACGCAAGCTCTCTGAAAGCCCTCTCCTGATGTGCAGAGAGCTGTGTTTATGGTGACCCACAAAACAAGATTGAGTAAATGAAGGGTTTTTTACCTGAAAATGTGATCCACCTATCAGGAACTAGTCTGCAAGGCCCTGAGTGGAATATCTGATGATTCAGGGGTCTCGAAAAATCTTAGAGAGTGTGGCAAAGCGACAAGTAAGAAGTAAGTGCTGTCTTGAAAGATCTTGGGTTTCGGTTCCTTTTTGAAGGCTAAAACAGTACATGCAACGCTGAAAAATGTCAGAGCAGTCGCCTACATCAACAAGTAAATTGGAAAGTGGTGGTGATAAGATATCCAAAGGAGCATCAAAGATGCTGTCCTGGGCATAATATAATTTATATGACCTGTTGGTCAGGTTCACCGGGCAGTTTTAGTTGTGAGTTGCAGACTGGCTAAATGGAGAAGAGATTTTCTGTGTGGACAAGACCATTATTTGAATTCTTTAGCTAATCCTGGGAAGTATTAAGAGTGTGGATGCTTTTCCTGATAACTTCTGTGAAAAAGAGACAGGTCCTGGGTGTTGGAGCCATGTTGGAGTTTGCCTCTCCAGAGCTTTCTCTGGCAAGAGCCTGAACACTCCTGTGAAGCCATGAAGACATCCTCTTTCTACTTTTTCTGGTTTTATTTAAGAAATCTGCAATATCGTGGAGGAAGAGGCAATGGCAATATATTTATTCTACTGTCTCTTCAAGAGAGTGCAAAATATAATAAAATATTTGAAAGTTGGGTTGGGGGGCTTAATTCAGGGGAACATCGAGGAGCTGGCTGTGCTTCTTACCCTATTCATATTTAGATCCCTAAGCTAAAGGAAAAAAAATGCAGCTCTTCTGAAGGGTAAAGTTAATTTTTTGCTACTGAGCAATTTATGATCAACTCTTTTTTACTG
The DNA here is from genome assembly GCF_059628265.1 of Tinamus guttatus. Classification (NCBI taxonomy): domain Eukaryota; kingdom Metazoa; phylum Chordata; class Aves; order Tinamiformes; family Tinamidae; genus Tinamus; species Tinamus guttatus. The sequence continues at coordinate 627,215 of NW_028289081.1, read as the reverse complement.
TGGGAGGGGGAAGTTTTTTACCCAGGCTTTCCTTATTTGCATGTGTATACTGTTAATCTGTATATGCAACATTTTTGGAAAGCATATATAGTATTGGTCTATCAGCTATTCTGGTGTGCTAGGTCAAATGAAAGTCTCTGTTGTCACTTGGTGCATGTGCATAAGTGTAAACAAAAGGTCACTGTATCAATTTCTACGGATAAAAATCCAGCCTAGGCTTTCCTGTGGGTGCTTATTTGTAACCACCGTGTTGGTAACTAAAAGGTGTTTGTCTTGCGATCTTCCTGTTTTCCAGCGGTGACTGTTTGCTCACTTTCTGTTTTTCCAGGTGAGATGTTTGTAGGTCGTTTGGATCAGGACAGGGGCGACTTGATCAATTCCCTCTCACTTTCATGCACTGCTAATTTCATCCAAGTTTGCAAGATGGGAGAAGATTTAAGGACCAAAAATGAGGACGAAGCATTCCCCCCTACTTTTTTTCGGCCCCTTTGCTTGAGGTCTTAAGCATCCTGAGATGAATTCATATGTTTGAGATGCTCAGTGCTTTTCTTCCAGCCCATAGGTCTGGGGAGGGATGTCCCACCTGCACGTTGCATCCAGCAGTTGTGTGCTGCAAACACGTAAACCTTGCTGCCATGGGCAAGTCCTCCTGGCTTTCCTGCTTGCCCGGCCTGGCTCTCCTGCTGCTTGCTTGCCTCTCCCTGTTCTCGGCAAACCCTGGGATGAGGAGATCCCAAGGAGAGAAGGGTTAATGTTGTTTGTTTGTAGAGAAAGGGTGGGGAGAGCTGCAGCAAGGCTGAGATGAAAGGTACCATCGGGAAGTGGTTTTCTTGGCTGGGGAAGGTAGAAAAAGCTTTTAGCCTTGTGACCCACTTGACTAGCTCCATGCGGTTACAGCAGGGAAGAGCTTTCCTGGGCCTAGCACCCAGTTTTCACATAGAGGCGCCTCTCTGAGCACACCGAGGAGCTCCCTCTGCTCGGCCGCGCTCGGGAGCCTTCCCTGCCAGCCCGTCCTGTGGCCCGCGGCGCGAAACCTGCGTGGTTTGAAGCGTCTCTCTGAACACCAGGAATTATTGGGTCTCGGTAAGTAACACGTCACATCAGGTATCCACTTCCTTTGGACGGAGGCAAAGTTTTTCTCTTGAAAAAGTGCAATGCTAAATATGTTTTTGGGGTGGAGTATTTGGCGTGTGAGCACCAAACAGGTGCACCACCTCAAGGGCTATGCCAGGGATTTTTTAGAAGCCAGAGCCAGCTGTGAAAGAGCTGTAGCTCGTGCATCCAGACGGTACCGTTGCATCCCTTCAATGCAGAAGGCGCCCGCAATCATAGCCCCTGTTATGCCCTTTAGCAGAGGGTTGAAGTACAGATAGGTTTGGTCTAAACTTTGCTTCCTGCAGGTTATTCTGCAAATAAGCTACCCCTGATCTGTGCAGTGTGAATGTTGAGTCCTGCGGGTGCCTTGGCCAGGTGAGGAAGGGAGCGGGACCCACGAGGGAGGCAGCGAGAGGTAGGTAAGGTTTTGTAGTCGTGGTTAACAGGAAACGGTGGAGACTGTAACGAACCAAGAGTGAAAGCAGGAGTGGGTGTCTGGATATCTTGAGAGATGGTTTTCCCTTGGTGGGATGAGGGGGTGGGGAATACACCAGGTAGCAGGAGATGAAGAGATACAGAGAGCGGTGCTCTGCAAGGAGAGATTAATGCGATAGCATTTTATTAATTAAATAAAATCCTTTGGCTTCCTTCATGCAATTAATTTTCACAAACACAGAAAAGGAATCAGGCCTCTCTTCTGGTTAATATGGAAAAAAAAAAAAAGAGTTTCAGAAGGCAGTATTGTGTTTTGGAGTCTGGTGGATGTACGTGCTTAACAGCAGAGGGATTTGGAGAGCTGGTTGCCAAAATACAACAACCTGCTGGAATTCTGTTTTCTGAAAAAAATGTTAAAGCCTGTACTAACCTCTAATGAGCGGGGCACAGCCTCAGTGTTTCTGGAGGGCAAAAAGCAAGCTAACAGTAAATGTGTATGTGTTTCTTTGGGAAGCATGTGTTGCAAAGTGAAGAATGACTGGCTTGAAAACAAAATAAACTAAATCCACCTCATCACTGATTTGATTACACAGATGTAAAGAGGTAAAATGAAGCATCTTTTACAGTGGGCTGCTGCTTTCTTGGGCTATGCTCACAATCCTCAGCAACAGAGTGAGAGAGGAGTGGTTGCATGCAGAGAGGCACCTGGTGTCATAGACTGAGCCCCTTCGTGCCCCTGTTCCAGGATTTTACACTGGATCCAGCTTAATTTGGTCCTGGAAAGTCCATCAGTAGCTGGGGCTTGGATGGGCACTTGCAAAGCCTCTTTTGAGTCATCCTAATGGAGTCCAGCTGGGTTTTCTGAGACTGCTCCTTGGTGTGAGTCAAAGTGTGCTAAGTGAGCACTATAGGGAGATTTGCCCCAAAAGCTCTCTCCAGGTTTGAGCCCAAATGTCAGTAACTGGTGCCCTGCCCTGGGTTGGGTTGGGGCCTCGTGTTCTAGCAACTGAGCTTGTTTAAAATGACACCTTTGTTCTCAGTGAACTCTTAAACTTCCCATGTTTATATTTTAATTGCTTTTAGAAAATTCCTAAATGATAAAACAGCTATTTCTATTTGTGGCATGCCGCTTTCCAAACCATAAAGGGAACAGGCATGAGTTTCCTAAATTCTTTCTGGTACCAAAGTTTCTTTCTTGCCTTTCCTTCGCTAGTGTAATTGTTCCTAGCAAGATCTTTAATAACAGAGTATGTACTCACATCTCAGAAAGAATCACTTTCATGGAAAGTTTTAAAAAAATAAATATTATAATCGGAGAAGCATCATAAATAACTTTTATGTCTAAATCAAGCTATTAAAAGCTTTTTTATTTTTAAGTAGATAGGGGAATAAAATAGCTGCATAGTTCATAAAGTGGTATACTATTATTGCCTGCTGTGCCCATGAATTATGCCAGCTTTTTACACTCGTGAAGTAAAAAGCGGATTAGAACTGTGATCAATGTATTATCCTATATTTCTTATTGTGCATTATATTTCCTTTTTGAGAACCTTTGTAGACTAAATGGCTACTAATGACATAATTACAATTGTTTGTCACCACCATAATGTGTGATTTCCTATCTCATCATGAAGATGTAAGTTAGATAAAGGAGGAGTTTTGGCAGGAAGACAAAGTGCAGTGATTTATTAAAGACCAGATGTGGTTGTTAAAAGCTTTTCTGCAGAAGGCTCAATTGAGTGATGTGAAATAGGAGCAAGAGCTCCCATCGCCACAGTCAGTGGCTCTTGGTGCGAGTGACACAGTTGCTCGCAGGAGCATGACAAATCAGCCGCCTGTTTTATTGTTGTGTACAAATTCGGGTTTGAATTCAAACAGCAGCAAAAGTTCAGAATCGCCTATGCCATTACCATGGGTTTTGAAGGAAATGATGATGCCGGAATTAGCAGATGAGTCCATCAGAGCCCAGCTGAGGACTGGCTCGCGCGTGTGCGCCTGCGGGAGCGGGTGGTCCGGGACGGCCGGATGCTCCCGTGGAAGGAGCGCACGGACACGTGCTGGAGAGCGTGCGCTAGGGCTGAGCTGCCGGGGAGCAGGGGGCAAAGCCCCCCAAGGGCAGCGCTGGAGGAAAGATTCTGTTCTTCAGCACTGAACTTTTGCACTGAGCAGCTCGGATGTGCTTCCAGAGGAGCTGTAGCCAGCCCTGTCCCATGGGAATGCTGGCTCGGTGCTTTTCCCAGTCCATGTGCAGCGCAGTCTCATTTTCGTGTGGCCTTTTCTCATTTTTGTCTGTGTTGTATGGTCGTCTATAGCTCTGTCTGCTGAACACCGTCCGTAACCGCTGCAGTTGCCTGTGCTAGTTTATCACGTCTTTGAGGCACGGCCTGTTTGCAAGTGGGAGTGCGGTACCTGCGTGCGTTCACCCCGCGCAGAGTAATGAATAGTGGTGAACACTATTAATAGTGAAGAGATTAAGAGCTGATAACAAATAGCAATGGGGCACTTCTGAAGGCAGGTGAGGAGGAGCACCTTTCCCTGTCTCTCGTTGCTTCCTCAGGCATAAACTCTCAGAAGTCAAGATATTTAGGCTGGAAGGTGGAGTATTAGTTCCAATATCTCCTTAGCGCTTGTTTCTCTTTTATGAGTCTTTACACTTACTTTGACCGTTTTATGCCTTGCTTGAAATATTTAGACCTTGACAGGAGGTTGATGGAGAGCTGAGAGGAAAGTGAAATGTTCAAAGAATAGCTTCTAACAAGCTTTTAAAATGTGTATATGCAGTTTTTGTGGTCTGAAAATTAAGTTAAAGTTTTGTGAAATTGGTTTTATTTGAAGAGTCCAGGCTCTTTGTGGTTAGGGCACTTTCCTGGTTTTGCAGCTTGCTGTGATGCTGGCTTCAACTAAAGTCAGTGCAGCACGAGAAGTTTGGAAAGAAGATTAAAATAGAATGAAATATAACCCAGCCTTTTTGCAAAGCTCTCATAAGATTTTTGGCATACATTTTTTCGTTTGTTTTATTTTTTATTTTTTAATTATTGCCTGCTTTATCTGAACTGGTAGGCTCATCCTCTTTTATGAATAGAGTTTAAGCTAACTTTGAATTTCCTGTCTTCCTGTTTAATCCAGACCTTTATCATTGCTAACAGGCTAGGAAAAATGCTATTGTCCAAAAGTCTGGGATAACTAAAAGTCCGGTTTGGACGCATTCAATTTAATGACTTTAAAGCAGCATTTCACAAACTAATTTTTGATTTTCTTTGTTCTTTTTTTTGTTTCTGTTCCCAACACAATCAGAATGTTCTTGCTTTCTAAACAACATTCCTCTTTATCCCTCCTCTTGAGTCTCTTCTGCTTTCTTCTCTCCTAGAAGTCAGTTACCCTACCATATTAATACATTGATTCAGTGTCAAAGCTTCATACTTGCCATTTTAATGATAGAAAGAGAGCTGAAATATCAGTTCTAAATTGCCTTGTAGTGATGACCAATGATGGGCATACTGATTAATCTATAAGAACCAACACTGAGTGGAAAATTAATATTTCTTTATTACCTATGAGACTTCTGTCTCCTTGGCTTTGGCTGTCCCCAGAAGAATGGACAGCAGTGAGAACAACTATTTGAAGATGTGGAGGCCAAGACAGAGTTGGGTAAGATCTCTGGTGGCTTCCTGTGTTGTGTCTTGGGCATTACGTTGTCTTCTAGTACAATCAGCTGGAGATTTTGTGGTCTGTGAATTCAAGAGGGGAGAGGGCCAGACGAACCTTCCTCTTAATCAAGTTTACCAGAACATACCTTTCAGTTGGGATGGAGACCTTGGCAGGAGAGAATTTCCTTTACTTTGGGAAAGAGGCTCTCAATAAGCAAAAGGAATAAGTTATCTACAAATTTTTTTTTTTGGGGGGGGAGGGAGATGATAGCTGTTCTGTAGTCAGTAAGGCATGAGACTGAGAGAGTCCACCCAATGAGATGTAGCTGCAAGTGTCCCACCTCACGGAGCTGCAGAAGGAGAATGCTGCTGCACTGTGTTGCATTGGTGGAAGATCCCAAGAGGTCATGGATCTTCTCTGAGCAGCAGAAGGACTGTTGATGGGTATCATCAGAAGGATTATGGGCCTCTGTTTGGAGAGAACACAGGGACTCGGTCATCTTGTAGCTCCAGTAAGAATTTTTTAGCAGAACAGATATAATAATGTGGTGAAAGTTCAGTAGTCTTGAAACAAAAGGCAAGGTTTGTAACTACTAGTAATCTTTTTGATGCAGAGTTTTTACCTTTCTTTCTTCATCTAAATGAGAAGAGAATGTAAGAAAATACTGGAACTGAGAAGAGTGGGGCCATCAGGGCTAGAAATAGAGCCTTGCAGATACCATCTGAAACTTTTAGCCCCAAGAAATAGCTTCATAGAATTAGTGACGTTAGGTGAGAGTTGCTTTACAGAGCAAAATTTCCCTTAGAAAGTCATCCGTATTTCCCTCACTGCTTGTTTTTACTTGTTTTGGTCCCCACTTCTGCGAATTTGGTAACATGCTTTGTATGTAGAGCTTCTCAGCAGCACTGAAGTGATTCTGTGTAATTTGTATTCATTGTTAATTTTAGTAACTGCGCTGAGATTTGAATTACACTAATCAACTTTTCTTGTAATTTGTATAATTTACATACTGTACACACACTGCAAATGCAGGACTCTGATGCAAAACAAAGTTTAATTAGTGTAACAGGGCTAGATCAGCTTTCCAAGTGATTGATTTCTGCACATGGCAGAGATCTGTGTCAACAGATCAGAGAACTGAACCATTCAGTGTTAGCACAGACTCTTGTTGGAGTTGAGGTGAACATGACCAGGCCAAATATTTGTAGCCAACAGCAGTAACTCATCAGCTGGACCGTCAGCTTGACTTGTGCATAAGGAGCCACTGAAAAGTTTCAGGACTTTTTGGTTTCTTTGGTTGCTCAAGTAGTTTCACTTGCATAGAAGAAGGATTTGAAGGGGGGATGTGGAGCCCTCCTTCATGTGCTGCTCTTGCCCTCCTGAGTCTCCTGCCCTCCAAGCTGTTGGACCCACCAGAGTATCCCGTCCTGCAGACACGGTTCTGCTTGCCCCATGGAACAGGGTTCCCCTCCCGAAGGAGTCAAGTGGCCATCGAAGCTCCAGCTCTAGTTGTGAAGGATGTGCTGTTTAGAAGACTGAGTCTGAAATTTGGTAATTTTTAAAATAATGAGTTATTCATGGTTCCTGCTTTTTAATGTAAAAGCACTCACTTAGTACTTGCAATTTTGCTTTCTTAATTTTAGAAGTGTGTTTTTTCCTTTGGTTGTCTTATAAAAAAGACCTTTGTAGAATGAAGAGGAGACTGACTGGTTATATAAGGAGAAAACGGAGAAACTGATTATATCACAGAATTCTGATAGATGTAGAAAGCAAACAACTTGGGGCAAGAGAAAAATAATTTTGCCTTTGTGTTTGTTGAATGCACTTCAGTTACTGCCATTTTGGATGGCAGCTGTAACAAATGAGAATCTATCATGGTTTAGATTGAGTTCTGAAACACTTAGAAAAAAATATTGATATTTTACAATTTTTTTTTTTTAAGAGTGCACTGGTGAATTAAAATATACAAAAATGGTGGCGAAACAAAATATCTAAGAAGGTGCTCAAGTTGCGGTGAGAAGGGCTGGAAAGGTGTACCAGGCTGTTGGCAGCAAGCTGATTGTGGGAACGTGGGCCTAAATGCCAGGCCTGGTCTGTGCTCCCTGTATCTTTGAGCGGTAGCTGAACTCCGGGAGGTTTCTAGCACGTGTAGAGTTCAGCCTTCTCTTAAACCTCTGCAGAGCCAGCGCTTTGTTTCATATCTGCTTAGAAACCGTTGTTCTCTCCGCTCCGAAAATGCTCTAATTGGGTTAGTTATGACTTTGAAACTCTACTGTCAACTGTTTTATGGACCCTTGTCACTGACTTTTAATAGCAAGGATAGCTTTTAATGTTGGTATTCGTAGATATTATGTTAGTACTGTTGTATCTAATGAGCATCCATTGCTCATTTGGATATGACATTGGATAGGCAAGTGTAAATGAAAGGGTTTTATGGGTGTCCGAACGTTTTATGGGTGTTGCTGCGAAACTACTTGGCTCATCGTTACTTAAAAGCCTGAGATTTGGCCTTAGGTATTAGCTCATGTGAAAGCCAATAGACAGAAAATGGTGATCAATTTTTTATTATAATAAAGTTTTAATACGAGGCATTTTTAGATATGTGTCATGAATATATGAGTCATGTATTTCACACCAAACCAAACCTATTATGATTATATTTCTACTTCAAGGGGCTTTCAGTATTTAAATACTAAATTTAATTCTATGGTTAAAAATGATTCATATTCAAATCTATTTTTATGCTTTGTAATTAAATAAGAAAATATTGCTTGTACCTACACTTTTACTATTCTTGGTCGTATTATAATTATTTCTTTAATTTGACCCATAAAAACAGTCCATTTCTTCATTAACAAATTACAAGGATATCGCAACAGAAAAATGAGTTTTGAAGGTGTCTTACCATATCTAATGGGAATTTCAGTTTGGGATTTTCTCATTTCTTTCATTTGTTCCTTTTGTAAAACATGAAGATACTTTCTAGGTAAATTAATCCCTTCAAAGGAGCAAAATAACTTCCTTTTCGGAAAGGGTTATTAGAGACTTATTCTTTATAATCTTAAATACCACTTGTGTTAGTCTGAACAATGCATGAAAAAATTACACTAGTTTTTTTTTTTTAAAAAAAAAAAAAAGATTACCAACCAAAGGCAAGTATATTACAATTATGTGATCACAGAAAAGTGAGCTTTCTACTGGGAAAAACGTGATCTAGATTCCCCTGAAATTTCTAAGTTTAAGTATTTTTGTAAATTAGGTTGTTCTTAGTTAAACAGGTGGCTTTAAAGGCTGGTTTCACTGTTGTTTTAATCATAGTTTAGTTACCATGGAGAAATATGCAAGTTAGCATTTATACACAGAAGTGAAATTTATGCTGCATAGATAATAGCCTAAATTTAGCATGACTTAAGTTTACCACTTCCTTAAGAAAAGAGATATACATGTTTTATTATTATACTATAACACTATCAAGAAGTAAATTTCTTTAAAATATTTTTAAATTTAAAAGTCTAATCTTCTGGGTGCCGAAACGAGGATGGGTGCCCTTCTCCCTTGTGTGTTTTGGGTTTTTTTTTTTGAATTCTAGCTCCATTTTTGCCCAAGTTGAGCCAAACCGCTCAAGAAGGGGTAATCCTTGGTGCACTGCGCTGAGCTGGTACGTGTTTTGTCCTCCTTGCTCCTCTGTTTTCCTGCCCTGCAACTCCCGCCGCCGTGTTCCTGCTCTTCCTGGGGTGCAGAATTTTCAAGGACGGTCGCCGGCAAAGCCGCGCGCTCCGACAGGAGCATCCCCAGCGCGCCGAGAGCAGCAGCTCCCTTCCAGCGCCAGCTGTTCGCGCGGACAGTGGCGGCTGCGGGGAAAGTTCCTCCGTATAATTCAGGAAGCTCTGGAGAATTCTCCCCAACAACCGTGCCAACACGGAGAACGTTGAATTTTTCATCAGCTGCCCAGCGCGGAGAGCTCGTGGGCCGCGCGCGCATTCCTGACCAGATGTTGAGGGCAGCAGCGCGCGGCGGTTAGCGTGAACCTCGCGGCTCGCTTGCCGCGCCGGCAAGGACGTTGGCCCGCGCCGCCGCGGCGAGGACGGGGACCTACAGCACGCGCCAACCTCTCGCTTGCACGGCCGTATGATCAGAGAATAGCTGGCAAATTTTTTTGCTTCCTTATTTGCAAAGAAAGATCCTTTCTGGGTGTGCATGTAGGGCTTAGGCTTGAGTCGCAACTTCTTTTCCTCTTTTTATTCCCAAATCATAGGACACCGGGCACACTGGCCTGGCATGGCATGCAGGCATTCAAGCACATACTGGAGGTCTCATTAACTCTCTAGAGCGCTGCATGGAGCCACACTACCCAAGTCCTTTGCTTGCCTAAGCTCACGGTTTCTTTCATAAAGATGCATTTATGCCTTATGCCATTTCAGCATGTTGTGTTAGGCACTAGTACACAGAAAAAAATAGTATTGAGTAGGAGTTCTGGAATAAACAGTGTGATTTTTCTACTTTGAAAAGGATTCTTCCTTTAAATGATTAACCGTGTTTGATTCTGGGCATGCCAGCTGGCTCGAGGAGGGAAGGCAGGGTTTGATAACGTTTAGTTTTTTCTTAGATGTTGCAAGAATCTTAATTCCTCCCTACACTGTATTTCAAAAGAATATAACTATTGATTTCAAAGGGGAATCGTTGATGCAACCGCTGTTATCTTACGCTGCCGTAAGAGCCCGGCTTTCTCCGTACTCTTCTGTGAGCAGAGGGAAAAAGTCCCTTTCTGTGAATGCAACAGTTCAGGCTTCTTAACTTCCAGACTGCTCTTTCTGTAGGGGAAAAAAAACCCTCTTTTGTGTATATTTTTGAAAACGCTGCTTTTTTGGACAGCGGGTGCAGCCGGCGAGGCCGGAGGGGAGGCTGGGGAGGCACGGTGCGTGCTGGCGGCGATGGGACGGTGAGCTAACGGCGCTCTTCGTTAGTGCGAGCCCTCCCAGTAATTACGTTTGCTTTGGCACGGCGTGCTGGCTCCAATTTGTAAAGTTGCAGTGAAACCCTCCCTTTGCATTTCCTGCTCGGGGAGAGCAACCTTGCTGCGTATTGTCTTCGGCCCTGGAAATTCGGCTTTCTGCTGCTGGCGGAGCTGCGCTTGACCTGGCCTCTTAGAGGACAGGGGAAAGTTGTGCAAACAAGCCCTTGTGCTTGGAACAGTGACAAAATCTCCTAAATGATGAACCAGAGGGTTGAAATTAGGGTAGATAAAAGTTCATTTCTCTCTTGCTCCCTCTTTTTTTTTTTTTCTTTTTTTTAAAAAGGAAGTATGACAGAATAATAGTCTTGTTTCTACTGGTGATAAATTGCTGATAGAAAAATGTGAGCGAGTTTACAGTAGCTTTGACATTGGTTACCTTTATTCAGCATGCTCCAGCTGCAGAGAGCCCTCAGGAAGCCTTCGCCATGCACACAGTTTGTTCTTGGGTGTGAAAGCAAACAGTATTTGAGTTGGCAGTAACTTCCCTTTTAGAGAAGTTTGCTGCCTCGGCAAGAAACCGCAGCGTGAGCTTTCTGCTGTTGAATGTTTCCACTGGCAGGATGGCCTTTTTCCACATTTCCTTGGTTTAAGGAAACAGATTTTGAACCTTTTTTTTTTTAAAGGACAAAATGCCAACTTTTAACAGCTGGAGTTAGCATATAATTTATGGTGTTCACTTTCTGCTCTTTCGGATGTATAAAAATTAAAAATCTGCAATTATTCTGAAAGCTATGCGAGTTATTGCAAAAGAGTCATTAAAAAGTAGAGCCTCCATGCGAAGATTTCGGGAAAGTCATTGTTATCTAAACAGTTATTCTTAATGACTCTTTCTTTAATGACTTTTAATTGTTATAATTTACTCGGGCTATTACACCTACCATACAGATGATGTTTAAGGAAGTCCTTTGTTTCCCCTTCTTTGATTAGCAAGGCGGAGTTTGTGGCATTGAAGCAGATATTTTATTTTTTTTTTTAAATTACCCTTTCATGCAAGCTTGCTAATCCTCCCTTTCCTGTGCTCGTCTTCCCACTGCAGCAGCTCTGTTTTTTTTTTTGTTTTTTTTTTTGTTTTTTTTTTTTTTTTCCCCCGAATATCTAAGCAGGTAGAGCAGAAAGTGGCAGCGCGGCTGCGTGTTGCCAAGTCGATGCTCGCCAGCAACGAGGGCTCTTAAACCTGGCGCCGGAGGCGTCCAGATGCCGGGAGGACCCCGCTCACCCCGGCGGTCCCTTTCGGGAGGGCCGGCTCGCTTCCGCGCCCAAGCGCCCTTCCAACCCCAAAATGCATCTTGTTGGCTGCAGCCTTCAGCTCCCAACCTCGGTGGCTAGAATTAGAAACAGATCAGATGCAGGAAATTAATGCAGTCAGCCAATAAATTATGGAGCAACAGTCGCCATAAGTGCTGCGGTATTTTTGTTCTGTCAGCGCAGGGATGCTAGTTGTGTTTTGCTCCACATCCCTCCGCTAACATCTGTATAAACACCGAGAAGGCAGCACAGATCTTTAAAAAAGAAAATCCTCGCCAAAGAGGCTCTGCTGGAGCCGTTCCCCTCATTCCACAAGCCAGGAATGAGGGGCGGGGGAAAGGCAAAGGGAAACCAGGGAGTAAATATATTATGTACAATGCTGTTTGTATTAAAATCACTTAATTTGTACTTGAGATTTAGAGGCAAAAATATATTGTGATGATGAACAGTGGTGTTTGAGAAATGTATATTTTTTATTTTCAGAGACAGTAGCCATTTGTCATTTTTATCTGTGTGACTTGTAGACTTGATTGGATTTATTATGTATGCCGCATGTTTATGGCGTTTTTATTGTATGCTGTTAATTTGTTGTAACTGCTGCCACTTTCTTGCCAAGGACCCCTTGAAAGCAAGTATGTGTCAACAGTTACCTTCCACTTTAATAAACTTAATGCTACTTCTCTTAAGTTTGGTGGAGGCTGTAGCTGTGCAGGGTTCTTTGCGAGGTTTTTAACTCTGTTTTATCTACAGAAAATTCAGGCAACTCGGCACAGTTTTGAGGCATGTGTGCTTAAAGTCAGAATGTTAGCAGTTATTGTTGTCCTGCTTTAAATTAGAAAAGCAGTAGTGGCCCCGATTTGTGGTCACTGTAGGTTATGGCAAAGAGAAATAGAAAAAAAAAAAGCGTTCTCATGCTTGTTTTAACTAAGAAGGTAAATCAGCTTTTGAAATCAAATATAAAGTGACTTTTAAATATGATGCTAATGGTGGAAAATTAGATTATATCTTTTTATATTTTTGTAGCTCAGAAATATCAATGAATTATCCAAACAGGATTAGAGTGCAGCTATTGGTAATAAAGCTGAGCATATTTATATGATGAGGATTAAGCAAGATGAGACTTCATTTTCCAGAAAAGATGCAAGGACCAAAGGAATCTCAAGGAAAATAATGTGCTGGAGTTGCGTGTATTTAAGGCACAACTGGAGGTAGAATTAAAACAGTGGAATAAAGGCACATTGTGCTGAAATAATGGCTGACGTTGATACGTTTTATTTTCATTCTGTTTAATTTATTTGGCGTTGTGATTGCCTGGATGAGAGCGCACACCCGCTCTGGCTGCAGCGGGCAGCGTGGTTCTCCAGCTGGTGGTACCACGCGGTGCCTCCTGGTCACGCGCGTCCCCTGCCTTAGGTGTAGTGAGTTGGTGGTAGCTCTGTTCTGTGGCACGGATTGGTTTTAACGCACATAAAAGACAACACGCCGTCTTCATGCGTGATGATATCTTGTCCTGCAAGAGCCTGGGCTTGAAATCCTTCTTTCCTGGCAAGGTAATGCACATTTTGCTCTTGGCACTGATGAAACCCTTGTATTCTTAGCCTGTTTCTTGCCTAAAGGCTGGTTTTCTCAACGGTGCTGTGCAAACCGAGCTGAGATCTTGTTCAACTTGCTGAATTTCTGTTAAGAACTGGCTTTCATTAGCTGTCCTGTGTTGCATCCCAGCATCTCTTGTGTTCACCTGCAGCTCCACCTTGCCTGTCCCTGTGTGCATGTTTGGCATTGTAGTGTTGTAGTGATTGATCATATGTATGCTTAGAAATTGCACCTGCACCAACGCCGCCTTTGTAATTCTGATTGTAGTAAAGGCTGATGTAACTGATGACCATATAGTGGGTCCATACAGAAAGAGGAAAAAGCCATCACTGAGTTATTTGATCTGCATTACAGAAACTTTATTTCAAGTTTATTTGCAGTTTCCATATTTCCATCCAGTGCACACATGCCGTCTGCCTACTTTCACTAAGTGTTCTACATGCTTACCTAAAGGGCAGGATTTTATCTGACTGTGGAAAGCATTACCTGGAAAGCTGATGATGCCTTAATTTAAAGAAAGGATTCCCCTTTCTTGCTGCCTTTTTTTTTTTTCTTTTCCCTGTTCCTCCAGCAGTAGTTGTAGTTTTGGTAATGTCGGGAGCTTTTCTTGGGCACTGCATTCTGGATTTGCGGGATGGGCAGAGATCCTTGGGCATGCTTGGTGAATCAACCCATGGTCAGGAGCACAACTTAACACGTTGCAAGAAATAGTTCGTGTAGAGCAGGGATGATCACAGTGGGAAGGAGAGGACGCAATTCTGAACTTTAAAACATTGGCACAAAACATCTCCCTGCCCTGGTAGGCACGAAAGAAGGGCCTCACTGTGCACTCCTGCCAATGGGTCTTGTAGCAGAAGAAAATACTTGCGTGGTTGTGTGGTTGCTTCCTCCACTGACTTGCATTTCACGGGGAAGTGGCTTGTAACATAGCTGGCTTCTTCCACGTTTGATGCCAGGATTGGGTGCATCCCGGAGAGGTCGGTGGCCAGCTCCTCTCCAGGGCCGTAGTGCAGGGTTCGCTGAAGCCGGTTACCCAGCCAGACCGAAACGAGGACGGGTAAACAGGGAAAACACATCTTCTGCAGAGCACGCCACTAACAAACATGGGTTTTGTGCTTCCCCACCCTCATGTCTAATTGTATAAATTAAATGTCGCGTCAGTCTGCCTGAGGTGTTGGCATCCTGTTCATACTTCAATTACTACTATTAAATTATGTTTACGCAGTGCACAAATGTAGGGAGAATGTATTTATAGCAATCTTTTATTGCTAGTTACGTCCTAGAAAAATAACGCTGAAGTGCTGAATCGCTAAGTTGAAGCAAGTTTTAAGTTCCAGCAAAATTTCTTTTCTCAGGCAATGCCAGCCATAGGCGGAACAAAACAGCAATGAATTGTATCACTGCTCAGCTAATGTCTCTGTGACTGTACAGCCCTAATAATATATTGCTACTGGAACTACCTAAATAATTAATTGTAAGAAAACAACATCGTTAAAGCTCAGAAGGGGAGCGGAGGGGAGAGGTGCAAGACTGAATTTTCTCAGTGCCTGAAAATACTGCTTGCAATGATTTAACAAAACTCTCTTTAGCTACTGTTGAAAAGAACATAATTAAGCTGAGGCTCAAATTGTACCTCTGAAAGAATAAGCTTTTCTGTACATCAAACATTTAATATGGTAAAACAATGTTCTACCCAATAAGTAATTAAATTATTGAAAAGAAAAAACATTTTTCGATGTATAAATTATGCGTGGAGCATTTTTACCTTTATAAAAAAGAAATCTGAGGAATGAGTTTTGTTTTTGTCTCCGTTGGCTGCCAGTGAAGAAGAGGTTGTTTTTGTAAAATACCGAGTGTTGTGCAGCAGGGCGAACTTCTCAGCCGCTTTCCAGGACTGTGCGGCATGACCTTTCAAGTGTTGGTGACGGCTTCAAGGGTGTGGGTTTTTTCACTTTATTTTAAAGCAATTGTAAAAATGCTTAATAAGGAGAGAGTGGAAAAGGTGGAAGCTTCCTTGCATACTCTGAGACAGAGGAACAAGAAGAGTTCAGTGTTTCATATGCTGAAAAAAACAATTTTAATTTATAGTTTTGTGCAAGTGCAGAGGAAATTTTAGACAAGGCTGCAACCACTTGAAGTGCTCTTTTCCTCCTTACTCTGACACAAACCTAGGCTAATTAATAAGTTTTTCAAAGTCCTGTGAAGGTGGAAGCTTTTCCAAATTGCCTCTTGGAGCCACATTGGACCCATAGTCCAACCAACTCCTGATGTTTCCAAGATGCTTGTGGCAGCTGCCGCGGTGTTGGTGGTTTGACCTGGAGTTAGGGCCTGAAGTTACTGAAATCATGTGGATGTCCTTCTCCTAAGGGAGCTTGTCGCAGCCAAGACAGGTCTTTGGACTCATCTCGTCCCGTCTCTCCCAGCACTTCTGTATCCAGCACTCCCAAACCTGGATGACTTTCCCTGTCCGAGCAAGGGGTTGGCAGTGGCTCCTCTTAGCCTGGAGCCAAGACTTCCCAGCCTGTTGGATCGTTCAGACATGTATGCCTCACAGAAAGCGCTCTTCTCCGTTTTCTTTTTCTTCTTTCTTTTTTCCAGTTCAGTCAAATGTCGGGTTTTGTTTCTCACCTCCATGTAATAAAAACAAAAGTATTAGTAATAGAAGAACCTGCAGAAAAGGGAGGTTTCTCTGCTGTCTGCGTCTCAGAGCTGGGGTGTGAAGGGGCAGGCGGCTCGGATTCCTCCCGGCGGTGCCGGGACGTGTTGGCGACGGCAGTGGATGGTGCGAGGACAAGCCAGGGTGCCATCTAACTGTGATGGAAAAGATCAGCATTTCCTTATGTGTCTTCCTCTAGTGACTTCTGAACATGCTCTCCTACATCTCTTTGCACTAATAGGTGGACGAAGATATGTTCAGTTTTGGTAACGTGTCACAGGACCTTTTCTTGGAGAGGTGTTGGCTACTGCAGTGGTCAGTAAGGATGTTCAGATATGGTCAATAAGGATAATAAGTTCTTAAATACGGTGTTACAGAATGGAAACGCTTGCCTATGGATCTCTTGCTTCTGCTGCGTGTGCATTGTGATGCTCTGTCCTTTGCTGGTCTCTGTGCGAACAGATTTACGCTGTGTTTGGGGTTACTTCAAACCAGAAGATGTTTAGGACGTGTTAATGTGAAAACACCAGAGTGGGAAATCTGAGCTGGAAGCAGGTTTTACTTCTACTGCAGGTATCTCAATGAAAATCTAAGGGTATATCAGTGCAAAGCCTGTAAAGGTTCCTGGGCTTGTTTGGAGTACTTCAACCAAGAAGGTCTCTATTTTTCATAGGCCTGACTAAACACAGTCTGATTGGACTCTGTAGATTAGGAATAATTTGCTATTTGCCAACAGTAATATTTAAAGTATTTACTTTTAAGAATAATACTATCCCTCAAAAATACTCCTCAATCTCGCATTCTTGAGCTGTAAGCTCATATAGGTTGTTGATATAGAAGTATTGAGTGTTTCAACCCGAGGTGTTAGAGTCATCCACAAAACTCTCCACTATTCTTGGAAGATACTACTGATTTTTCTGTGTGTGTGGTTTTTCTTTTTTTTTTTTTTTTTTTTTTAAAGAGTTCTGTGGTCCTGTTAGAGGATGTCTTTTTGGGCAGGAGCATATTTGAAGCTGAAGGTCAGTCCTTAAATTTTCTAGATGAGAAAATATGTGCACTTGGGAGTTGTCCATCTCTTCCTTATGAGCAGAGTAGCTTGCTAAGCAGACGTGTTTTAATGATAGCAAAGTAAGTTTACCCATTGTACAGTGGTATTTTGCTGCATTAATTACGTTGTCAAATGTAATAGGTAATTACCACATCAAATCACCTTCATATGTTATATGGAAGCATAACTTGCTAAATTATTTAAAACAAACAAACAAAATCCCGAAAGCCCAAGGGCAACATCACCGCAGATCCATCTCTTTCTCTTCTGAAATAAAACCCTTTGGCTCGTGAAGGCGGGAGCCTTGCAAGCTTTGCCGATCCCTGAGAGACCTCGGCTTGGCATTTTCTCCAGGGCATCTTGCGTCCCTGTGGGATTTCTCAGGACCAGGAAGGTGTCTCCTTCATGGATTGCTTGTTGAGCCAGTGAGAAACCATACCTTCATGCTGTTTGATCCAGCTACTAGTGCACTGCAACCACTGTTTTTTTTGTTTTTGTTTTTTTGTTCCATGTAGTCATTTATGCCTTTTATGAAGTCATTTATGTCTTTTGAGCGAGTGATTTCACATACAGGTTTTGCTCAGTCTAGGCCGTATTGGAAGGAGCACTTCTTCCATGTTATTAGTAGTAGCATACTCAGGGAGAGGAGTAAGAAATGTTGTTTATTCTTTCCTATACGATAATTACCTAAATGACATTTGTGACAAAACTCTGCAACGAATTTGTGCAACTGTTTCAGTGCTTTGATGGGCATAGTGTGTGTGCCATAGAGAAATGCTCCTAAGGATCAGCAGCAGAGCAATGCCAGACCTGGTCCTTTTGGCAACAGCGGCGAAGGGAATGGGGGAAAGGCATTTTAAAAACTGTGGTTGTGAATAAGTGGAGAGGCATGGAAGGGTGAGTTATGGTCCTGGCAGTGCTTTAACCAGCCCGTGCGGCTTTGCCGCGTTGGTAGACCTCAGTCTGGCCGGAGAGCCGCTCCTTGTCCCGCAGGGCATCCTCTCCTCCGAGGGAGCTGCGTCCTGCACGCCTCACCTGCCTCCGAGCCATCTTGGAGGCGCGAGGGCTGCCAGGGAGAGGAGGGGACTTCCCTGCTCGTGCTCCTGACTGCCAAGGCTGGTGTCACTCCATAACCGCGTCCCCCTTGGGCACTTCTCTGCTCCCAGCAGCGGTGCCAGCCTTGCGTCCACGGGGCCGGAGCCCGCGGCAGGGACAGGCGCAGCTCCGGCCTTCATTGCCGAAACTGAGGGTGAGAATTTGGTAGGTTTCTTTTTTTTGCTTTTGTTCGTTCTCTGGTGGTTGCTGTTTCCTCTTGCCCAAGAGTTTTCTAGCCAGCGCTGGGGGAGAACCTGCCCGGGACGGGAAGTGTAACTGAATCCATTGTGAATTAGCAGTTAAACTGACATCAGGGGCTTGGAGGTTTTAGTTGTTGCCTTTTAAAATTGGCCAAGTTGTGCTGGGTATGAAAGACTGATTCTTCACGCTCCGGCACGCTCGGGGAGGAGGCCAGGGCAGCACAGCCGTACAGCGTCATCGGACGTGGCATTCCTGAGTTCAAAACCAGCCCGATGATGCCCTTCTCCTCCTCGGCCTGCATTAATGCCCTCCGTTTATGAGAACAGCATGCAAAATGCATCGCGTCTTCATTTCCTCAACAGCTGGCATGTGGAGATGATGATGTTTAGGAGAAGACCACTTACCAACCTGGCCCTGGTAACGTGGAAAATGTTAGCAGTATCGTATCTTGGATATAGGGCCTCTGTTTTTCAAAGGGACGGATGCTGCTAAGTGCATCTTGCTGGCAGGGGCTGAGTCGTGGTTTGTGAGCCTGGGATCCCTTTTTGGTCTCTTCTCTCCTGACTGGTGCTGATGGAGGTGTTTCTGGGGCAGGTGCCAGAACTCTTCTCTTGCTAGGGTGCCCTTTGCATGTGGCCCTGCAAAATGACATGTAGCCACATGCAGCGGGTATTTATGTTTGTGTTGGTGTGGCTCCCAAAACATGTGCTTTCACTTTCTTCTCGGAAGTGGTGCCGCTTTCTTTATATTAATGTGTGGGGCTGCAGCTGGCAAGAGTTATTTGAAAATTGAGTGCTGGGATGCTGTGGGGCACAGGCAAAGTGCCTGAGCTGCCGCTGGGTCATGGTTTCGGAAGGTGGCGTGTGCCGCTGTGTCATCCGGCAGCTCCTTTATGAAGCGATCCCTCCGATCCCATACGGATACGGCAGTCCTTAGCCTTGCCTCATCACAGTCTGTGTCTTCCTGGTACTGCGTGGGAGCCTGTTTACTATTCCCCCTTATAAAAAGAAGAAGAAAGGGGGTGATGAACCATAACAATATTGGAATTGTAAGCATAGGCTCCATGGAAATGAAGATAAGTAGATATTTGTAGATATTTGTCTTTGCAATGCTGATTAACAGTGAGGACACCAAGGCCGCGCAGAGCAGGTAGAGTCCCAGGACTGCATCCTGGGAGGCATCTCGGGCTCTTTTCCCCGTTCACCTCTGAGGTGTTTTGGGATCGCCTGCGCCGTAGTGGTGGTTTTTACAGTACAGAAACAGTGTTTGAGGGGAGACCGCCGGTCAAATCCCTACTGAGCGTGGGAGAGCTTTGAGCTTGCAAGGTGTCCTGGGCTGCATCTCCTTCCCCTTCGTCTGTGGCACTTTCGAGTTTATTAGGTTTTTCTAAATGACTCAGTAGCGCGTGCGAGGCTTTGGGTGGCCCACTTGAAACGCTCTTAGAAGGGTTTGCTTTTCAGAAAGAGCCAAGCGATCTCTTCAGAAATCCAGGCTCCTTTGCAGGGTAGTATTTTATCTTCAATCTGTGTATTTAACATAATGACATAGTCTTTGAGGTACATTGACCGCTTTGCGGATCGTGGTTCTGCATTGCTCCTAAAGGCTTGTGGAAATTGCAGAATTTTAAATATGGTATCGATAAAGAGCTGAAGTGTGCTCCACAGTCAATGCTGAATCAGGGCCAAAAGTGAGGAGTAAGTGTAGATTCTGGAAAATACTGTTTGTCTTCCTAATGCTCTTCTGTCTTTTTTACATCCAAATTATTCTGTGCTACAGAACGTCCTTACAAGCTTTAAAAGTTCAGGTTGAGGCCTCAGTTCTTGTAACAATATAATTGGGAAAGAACAATGGACACTTTTTTTTCCAACCTGTAATTTGTCAGATACAAGTTTCTGCTCTAGAAGTTGTCATTTCTCCGACGAGAAAGAAAATAAAATACCTTCTGAGCCACCGTTTGTCCACCCAATTTATGTCCTGACGGCTCCAGACAGTAAAATTCTCTGAAGATATATATGCTGTTTAAGAGGTACTATTAAAAATTAATCCAATTTTCTGGTCTTCCAATGTAAATAGATGACAATAAACCAGCTTGAACCCAAAATGGCCACTTTCAGAGTTTTATGCAGAACAAAAGGCAGTTTATCCTTTCTGCTTTATTTTAAGCCACGATTTTACTATTCAAGAAACAAATTTTAATCAGCCACCGTATCAGACAAATGGGAGCTTTAGCGAGTGCTTGGTATGTTGGAAGGAAGCACTAAGATCCTCATTATAGTGCATGTCTGAATAATTAGCAGAACCGCTCTGCACTTTTTTGGCAATGAGAAGGAACTTGCTTTTCCCTAAAACGACAGGATGACAGGAGCATCTAGCGCTTGGGTCATTAGTGTGTGCCTGCCATCAATGTCACGTCACGGTGTCAAATTAGTTAGTGCCCCCTCAGGAGCCGAACTGGACCTGCAAATTATCCTCCCACGTCCCAGGAAACCGTGTTTGCAAAACCTCAGATCAAATGCGAACAAATGATTAACATGGCTCATAAATTAACTAGTTTACAGGCTTATAACTTTTTACAAGTAGATTAATGAAGACAAAAGTTTTAGGGCCTCCTGTGCTGAGTTCGAAGCCAGGATTTCTTGAGATTTCTTTTTGGTTTTCTTCTTTTCCCATTTGGAGGAAGGATGTTCATTTTACAGAGCAAAAACTGCATCCAGACAAGGGAAAAAAAAAAAAGTTTAGAAAATCTAGTGTCCTAAAGGAAGCAAATGTAAATCCACGGAAAACAATATAATTAAGTTTGTTATCTCGTTGGCCGATAAGTCGCTGACAATAGTCTTTCTTCTTGTAGTGGCAGTTGTTTGTTAATGAGTTCACCAATTAAGTTTGAAAGATTACAGCCTTTGCCAAGAGGATTTATCTGTTAAAAGCATTACATATTTTGTGATACATTCTTACCATATTGTAAGCCTCTTTGTTATAGAGGTATAAGACTACCTCTTAAACACATTAAATCCTATTACAGGCCCCAAAATAATTTTACAGTCTGTTTACACATTAGCATCTACAACAGTGTAACAAATCTGTCCAGAGATGTCTGTTTTGAGACTCGGATGCTAACAGATAGTGCACTCTCTTGAAGCTGGATTGCCCTTGTGAAACGAATGCGTTCTTTTCTAAAGAATAATTAATTTATCATCATTTATGACTATGCAAATCATAAGTTCTTTTTATACCTCCTGTTTTTCGTTTTAAGTCTCAGCTGAGTTTTCTCAACTAATGCAAAAATAATGTAGATATTTTTTTAGTGCTCTTTTACTGCTTTTAAATTTAAAGACAGCAAGGCTCATGGATGCATTGAAATCCCATTCACTCGCATCAAAGCTACTGCTATCTTTCTTTTGTAGCTTTAAGGGGTGAGTAAGCCTTGATATCAGAGAGCAAATCAGCATTCTGGAAAGGGCCTAGCACGCAAAAACATGCAAAATATATGTATTCATAAGAAAACTCCTGAAAATGCCAGAGGTTATGCTCAGTTTATCTGTCAGCAAATTTAACTTAAAGTAGATGGTAGTCAGTTTAGTAAATACTTTACTAATATTATAACTATAAAGAATCATGAATGCAGCCTCAGCATCCTGAACCCGTTCATGTTTTAATGACTTTGCTAGGGAAACGTACACCATGCTGCAGATTAGCAGTAACGTTCGAAATGCAAGCGATTTCTGCGGGAGGGTTGGCTTGTACAAACTCATATTGAAAAGAACAGAAAGGAAAATTGTGCTCTTAAGTTAAACCTTGGAAAGGTATGTTTTGTTGACTCGGTGTCTAGTGTCTTTGTGCACGTCTTGTTCTTGGTAGAACTTGTGTAAATCTTTTAACTTTATCAGGGATAACATTGGTCCCCCTTTGTGCTGAGTTTGTTCTCCTTGAGTTTCGGTGGCTCTTTGCCGTGTGTCCTACCTTTACCATCCAGTGAGGATTCTTATCACTTTCTTAAACAAAAAGTGCCATTTACAGGTAGCTGAGCAGTTAAGAAATGTGATATATCCTCCAAACATTGGACCAGATGCTCAGCACCTCTAAATGTGCAGGGTTTTGTTGTTAAGGCTCTGGTCCACGTCACCTTGCAAACCTTAAATGCACAAGAGTTAAATTTGGGATTTGGTGTTGAACCAACTGCCTCGTTGTGGTTTAGAGCCTGTAAGGGTGAAATAAGACCACTTGCCCCTTAGCCCCTGCCACTGCCGGTTAGGGAAATCGTGAGCTCATCCCCGTGGGTTCGCGCTTCTCGGCGCCTCTTGAGCAAGACGAAATTGCACGCAAGACGCTCGCGAAAACAAAGCGTGAACCGAATGCGCGCCCTGTTGCTTAATTCAGAGAAACACGTTAAGATTTTGCGGCTGTTTCGGCTGTTAAGCAGAATCAGACTTTCAGTTCTTCGTAAAGGCACTGTGCTCTGCTCTCCTGCCCGCTGCGCGCGGGGAGGATGGAAGGGGCCGCGCGCAGGAGCCCGGCTCTGCCCATTGCATCGGTGGCTGCTGCTCCCAGGCCCAAGCAGCCCCTTTCTTTGCCATTTCAGAGGCTGCTGCTCTGTTCCCAAACCAGACTTTGAGTTCCCTGAAGCTCTTAACTCCTCGTGCCTTTGTTCTGTGCCTTGCCTTCATCCAACCACATAATTGCTTGGTATTACTTTAACACACCAATCTGTGAAACTGCTCCATTTTCTTGGTTATTGGGCTATTTTCCTTGTTCTTTTGCGATAGAAATTCTTAGAGATTGTGTCTTTTGCAAAATAGCAGATTTATGTTTAAGGAGACTGGCAGTCCTTGGAGAATAGGAAGCCTCATGGCTTTCTCCTCAAATGATGATACTGGGGAGAGGGTTTCTGGTGCCAGGAGGCTTGGATGTAGAAATGTAAAAACGATGCCAGTAGGCTATTTGATCTAAATATACGTATTTGCAAGTGGAGAAATAAAATGCTGATGGGGGATAGTGAGCATTGAAGGCTGCCTTGTGCTGTAAGTGCAGCAAGCTGCCTTAAATCATTAAATATTTTTGAACTCTGCATGGAGGCGGATGTTGCCCTACAAAGCGAAGGGAAGGCTGACATGTACTGGCACGTTCAGAACAAACTTTATGGCAGTGAGTAAGGATCGCTTCATATTCAAATCACAACAGGACAAACCACCCAACCTTGCCTACCCTTGGGAGCGGGGAACACCCCTGGCACTTCCTTTTGGGATGGGAAAGCTCCCTTCCAGATAGGTCCCAGGTACTGATAAGGAACTTGGAAGTGTTAGTTAAACTGACTTAATCAGGTTTGTTTTCATTTTTTTGGCTTGTGTTGTTGTGTGTGCAGTGGCACCATCTCCTATTTTTTCTTTAGGTACTGTTAGAAAAAAAAAAAAAAAAAAAAAAACCTCAACCCTCCCTAAAAGCCTTCAATGTCCTGTTTGCAGTGGGCAGGAGTTTTAGCATGGAAAATAAGTTAGAATTTCTGCCTTGAGAAAAGTATACAAATTTTGTGCCGTGCTTCTTGATACGGAATGATCAGGTTCTGTTTTTATTGAGCAAAATACATATATTGTATGGGAGTAAGTGTTATATTTATAAACACTTTCCTAGTTCTATGAGCTCTTATTCACCTTACTAAAAAACTGTTCATACCGCAATACCTATGTTTAATTCTGAAGCAGTGAATTTGTGCATTTTTCCCTTAATTCATAAAGAAAACTTGGCTTAACAGAAACCTGTGGTTCCTTTCAGGGCAGCTGCATGATTTTACATGGAAAATAAAAACTGGCATAAGGAATAAACTTCTTAAGCCCGGAAAGGACTCTGTGAGTGCTCGCTATGTAGAACATGGCACTGCAGCTTATGCCCCATGCATTTTCCTATCCTTGCCTCTCAGCTTCCTTGGATCAGTTTTAACTCTGTTTGCAGGAAATTAAAGATGTAGTGGATGTGTCAGGGATCTCTGTTAGGGGAATGACGCTCCATCAAGATTTGATACTGCAAACATGCCTGCTAGTTACATAGTGAATAATTGATCCCTTTTTTTTTTTTTTTTGAAAACAGGATTTCTGCTGTTGATGATCTCGTGCATTGAAAAAGTTTGCCAGCGTAAAAACAAAGCAAAAGAATGTACTGGTCTGTTAGTAAAAAGTACTTTTTAGTATCACCTGTACAAATTAAAGTTTATATATCATTAATCTGGCATGGTGCCATTTCCTAAGACAAGAAGACTTATCTTTGGCTTTATACAAAATATGCCTAGTTCAGGTTGGTTTTAGTTGACAGGCGAGTCAAATTGTGAACATCTACAGGAAGGATTTAAGGCAAAATCGGTGATGTCTCAGGTCTAATTAGTTCCAGGTTGTCACTGGGAAGCCTCCTGAAGAAGCTTACCTGTCTGCAGAAGGTTCTCCTGGTCTTCACACAGTGGGGTGGGTTTAGGTCACTGGCGACCATGGCCAGCTGCGATCACAAGAGCAGCGTGAAGGACGGGCACATTGTGGGCTGCGTTTGGACCAGCGAGGTAGCAGGGCTGCTGCTGCGCAGGAGACGCTGCCCGTTTCTGGGGACGGTGGGTGGGATCCGTGATGCTGACGGTTGTGCATCTGCGGCAAATTCCAGCGAGCCGGTGGCAAACCTTGAGCTGCTGGCAAGCGCCCGCGCTGCCTCTGCAGCCGGCTCCGGCCCAACCACAGGCATGAAGGGAATGGAGGGCAGGAATGAGCCAGCGCCGGGAGAAACCTTGGGTAATCCCTCGGTAACCATCGGCACAAGTGTGCCTGCACGGCTGGAGAGTTCGCCCGCTCGGAAAACATCCTGCCTGGGACTGCGCCTGTGTTAATGAAGGGGTGCACTTTCCAAGCCAAGGAGTTAGCGTGACCTTTGGTGGGTTCAGCTGAACAAGTACAGAGCTTATACAGGAGCCAGCCCCTTGCTGGTTGAACGTGTCTACTGAATAGCCCTTCAGTATGGATGCAGGAACTGGGCAGAGAGCAGCCAGGGAGCCCATACCAGAAATTTGGTTAGCTGGTCTGACAAAATGAGGAATGGTGAAGGTTTGGGATGCAGTAATTGCACGGATGTTGATGTGTTAACGGTGTGGGCTCAGCTGCCTCCGGTCGGGCATGTGGTCGAGGAGGGATGAGTGTCCTGTGGCCGCCAGCTGGAGAAGCAGATTCGTTTTGCTGAGTGTCGTCAGGGAGGAAAAGTGGGAGGCAGAAGGTGTAGCAGCAGCAGCAGGGCTTGAATTGCAGGGCTCCTGCAATAGGGAAATTTGTGGAAGATCTCGCCCGTCACAACAGTCTTCTGGGAATACAAGACACACAAGGAGCAAAAACTAGATCCCCTGATTGATAAAAATGTTGTTAGCCTCCCTCCTCCCTCCCCCCCCCTTTTTTTTCTTCCTACCATGACAACTTTTCCCAAGGAAATCCACAGTTGTTCTACTACTTGAGTACAAAGCTCTGTTTGGACACGCAAAATATGAATCCACAGAAGCAGGACTAAAGATTGCATTTTGGTAGTAGCTTTAGTTGCAATAACACAGTTGCATTTTGCTCTTAATGTCTTGACTTTGCAAATTAATATGTTGGGCAGTAGGGTTCTGCTGAGAGTGAGAACTTCATTCCCCCATATCTGCAGTCTGATTAGTATTTTAAACGGAGGTAAGGGCTAAACATGCACTAAGTACGTGCAATTTAGTGTGTTGCCTCCATGGGATAGTGTTACATGCACTTCTCTACAATGGACTCTTTCTTGTTTTAAAATTACATTATGACTAATTTGTCCAAAGAGATGTAGAGGTAGAAACAAACCTCAGGCCTCCTGATTTCTGCACATGTATTTTAACCACAGGATCGTGTTTCCTACAAGTTTGGCAGAAATGAATGCAGATTTGAACGCCCAAAGTTGGAAGCACAAATTTAGATGCTGTCTCGAAGTATCTTTGGTCATTTGTTCTGTTGGGGCTTTAGGGGAGGTATGATGAGATCTGATTAGCACTAAGACTGTTAATTATAACTTCTAAATTAGAGTATCAATGCAGAAACATCACTTTCTGATTTGGATAGAAAAGCCCTTCATCTCAACAAAGCAGAGTTGGTGCAGAAGATAGCAGAGCGCACGGAAACACATTAGATCAAAGTGATGCTTTGCCTAAGTGTGATGCCAAAAGGGCTAATGAATTACTTCAGCCTAAGATTTATTACCCACAACTTATTTATGCTATTTATTGCAATGTACTACTCTAAGCTGTGAATTTATGTATAAACTCACCTACTATTTTATCTTGCTCTTCTCCATGCATGTATGCATATACCAACTTTAAATTTAGTATAACATGGTGTGATGCTTTCTGTGGCTCTTAGCTTGTGGATTGGTTGTATCCAGTGCTGCAAATTCCCCGCACAGACTTGAAGAGGAGGGTAAAAGATAATGTCTCACTGCCTGCTTTTATCTTCCCTTTCTTCTCCGTTCCTTTCTCCTTTCACCACTCTTCTCTCAGCAAAATTGCAGAATTTCTCTAAAATGGGGCAAGAAAAAGTGACTGTCTGCTAGAGT
Source organism: Tinamus guttatus (assembly GCF_059628265.1). Classification (NCBI taxonomy): domain Eukaryota; kingdom Metazoa; phylum Chordata; class Aves; order Tinamiformes; family Tinamidae; genus Tinamus; species Tinamus guttatus. The sequence goes on along the minus strand of NW_028289081.1, from coordinate 600,611 downwards.
GGAAGTCGAATGCAAGCAGGTGAAATGACCTGGCTGTATGCAAATATGCAGTATTTTGTCTTCAGTACTGGTTGGGTAGAAAATAGCTCTGTCCTACCAAAGCTAGGACATCTGGTGCATAAAAGTGCGTAGTGTTTTGTAATGAATTGGAAACGACACTGCTGCAATGTATATAATAACATGGAAATAGTGCAGTATGGTGTGAGCAACTTGGGTAGAATATATAAAATGTCAGGGTTTTCACATACATTGTGGAAAAGAGAAAATAACTTCAAGTGTAAAGGATATATGGAAATTCAGTGAATAAACAGTGCGTTCAAGGATTTTTCATGCAATAAACTAGATTTATCTTTCACAGGAAAAAAAAATCTATAAACATCAATGACTGCAGTTACATGAGGAAATTTGGGTGTGCAACAAAGCCTGCTTTTCAAAAGCTCCCCAGTTCTATATATTAGAGCAATTGAAAATTTAAATTAAGCTTTAAGACCTGATAATTGTTTCATTTGGATACCTGAGATTTGAAAAAAGCTGTGCTGCTTTACTTCTGAATAAGCAAAAATCAGATTTATTTTCCTGTTTGAGATGCAAAGCTTTTATGCAGCTTGTCCAACATGTAAAATGAACTCAAAATATTGAAACACTACATTAATTTGGGGCAATAATTCACTAGGCTGTTCTGAACACATGGACAAGCTAGCCTAACCAGGAGTAGGTCAGAAATACAAAGGAAATTCAACATTTCTCAGCAAGCTCGGATTTCATATATTCTTTCTTTTTGAGGAGAAAGTCTTCCATTAAAATGCAGGTGCAGCTCTAGCTTCTATGTAGGCAATGCATGATTCAATGGAGAAAGCACATTATCTCTTGGCTCGGAAGAGCGTGTCGTCACCTCGCCTGTCACATTGCTCAGGAGAAGACATGGAAACTTGGAAGTGCAAGACCACCTTCATGGAATATCTCATATTCCAGTATTTCTGTTAGTCATGTGTTCAAAAGCTATGTCCACATGGGACAGCTTTGTGCGAATTTAGCAGCAATATCAAGAGAAAAACAATATAAGGGGTCCATTAATGAACAGGTCCTGGAGTGTCGGAAAGCAGACGTTGTTGGAAACTTGGGTAATGTTCCTGTTGGGTTTTATTAATTCTATATAGCTATTAATATGACCTTGGATTTAAACACAATGACCTCTTTTGTGCATATGATTAGCAGATGTTTACCATAATTCTTCACTCTGTGAAAAATGCTTGTTGCACCCAATAAAAACAACTATATTTACTTTGCTAAATCAAATATTTGGAACTTGGGTCTTACTTTATATATCATGGCTCCAGTGTCTTAGACTTTCCAAGTATAAGGTTGAGAGCCCTTAGAGTAACCTATGTGGTAGATCTTAGAGCACAATGATCTATTGTAGTAGTGAGCACTTTCTAAAAACAATTTTTTGGCATTGTATCTTCTACAGTGAAACCAGTGTGCTGTACCAGCCTCAGTGTTTTATTTTTACAGAAGTCTGGGGAGAACATTTTTAAATTCATAAGTTTTTCAGTGTTTTCGCCTGTTATGGGGCAACTACCTTTCCAGAAGAACTGCAGCAACAGAAGCAGGAAGCACAGTTTCAGTTCCTAAAATAAAGCGAGAAGTTTGTCTCCTTTTCAATGGCATCTCCTCTAATTTTAGATTTTAAAAAGCCCCATTCTCCATAGTTTTTCTGTGCTTCCACTAAATTCAGAATTTGGAAACGAGAAGCCACTTGAACAATCTGGATCGTTTCCCCCCTCAAAAAAAGGAAGGCCACTGGTTGCCCAGAAGCTGCACCAGGTATTTTCAGCATCAGCCTTGTCAGCTGGCTGCTGGGGTCTGTTTTAGTAGCAGGTCTGCTGCCTGCCTTTCTGCAGTGCTGAGAGGAAATAGCCCAGGAACTTTGCCGTGCTTTTCTTGGGAAACCACTCCCTTTGGCCTGGAGCGATATGGCTTGCCATTTGATTTTGTTTCCCCCTCCAAAGCAAGCAACAACATAGCGAGGTTTGGGGACAGCAAGAAAAGACTATTATTGAAAAGGCGTCATCTATCTAGCCGGCGTGTTTCAGGAAAAGGAGTCTCCCGTTTCGTATTTTAAGGAGTGTCATAAAAATAGCGATTGGTTTAAGCAAGGGGCTGAGAGACAGGGGAAAGTGGCAGCAGCAGCCTGGGGAAGTATTTGGTGCATCCGCGAGCCAGCGCTCTGCTAATGCTCCTCTCTGCAGGTAGGTGCCATCAAATCAGAGGCAATTTGTGGCCGCTGCGTGGTGGGTTGCTTAGGTGGTGACAAGTGTCCCGGACATCCTGCTGGTCCCGCTGCTTGTTTGCCTTCGCCTCTGGCCCTTGCTCGCCAGCCGCCTTGTATCGTTTGTATTGCAGCCAGGCCGGGCCGGCCTCTAACGAGAGGCTCAGTGTGACGTCTGCTCAGTTACTCCATTCTATTTGAGAGGAGAAAAAAAAATAGATGGAAAAGGGTGAAAAAATTATGGAGTGATGCTCTTCTCATGCTAAAACTTATCACAGGGAAGGTTGCATAGGGCACCCTTAAAGAGATGAAATGAGCAGCGCTGGTGGATGTGCAAAGGGGCAGAAATAGTCAGAAAGGAAGAGGGATCTTCCAGACACTGGGATCTCCTGTTGGCCGTGGTGCGGCCGTGTGAGGTGTCCGACTTTCTCGAGATGTGTGTCAGCTGGACTTGCATCCTACAAGCACGTTTCGCACTTGATTATCTCTCTTGGTGCATTTCAGTTTCATTTTCCTCTGTTCAGTAATATCTGTAATTGCTGTTTCTTAATTGAAATGTCAGGTGTTTTTCAGCTCACATACCCAAAGGCTCCTCTTCATTTTCTCAAGTTTAAAAAGTTTTATTTGCTGGTTTATCTAGACTCATTTGTTTTCCTTCAGCCGCAGTTCTCAGCCCTATGCTGAAAATCCAGGATCAGATCATGACTTTACAAGTCTTCAGGAAAACTGCAAAATCTCCGTTGAGGCCGGTTCACTGCTTGATTTGTGGTTGACTGTGTGCTCCATTGTACGTATCCTAAATAGTTGCAGATTAGGTCACTCAGGAGAGCAGGCTATAATTTTCTAGGAAAGCACAATTTATGAAGCTGTGATATGAGCACAACTATTATAAAACATGAAACGCTTTGTCTTTTCTCTTATAAAATGTGTAATTTCTACCTATTATCAATATTACTGCGAGAGATCTGCAGTGAACTTGTCTTTTGATAGGCAGAAACTTGTCTTCACTAGGAGCAAATACAGTAAAGTCTAACTTCCCTTTTAAAGGAGAATAAATAACAAGAATGAAGTTTACTAGAACACAATAAACCCGTTTCCAGGAAAGCTGCTGCGGAGGCATGTAGGATATGGTGAAGATTTATATGTAGGGTGAGCATGTGCAAGTACTGTAATGATGCTGTAGAGAACATTGGAGTAAAATATTTGATCAACAGATATGTCTGAAGAAGATACATGGTTTGCTTTTTGCGCTACTTTTCAGATTACAGTAGGACAGCTAAATGAAAGTTCCTTGAAACCTATGCACTAATAAATCGTAGGGACCGGGAGAGGGTCAGATCTATCACCATTACGTCCTTCCTAGACAGAGCAAACTTTGACTGCCAACACATTTACCAAGTTGCTCAGTTTGCCCAGTGGATTCAGGGACGGGAACCAAGAGAAGGGAGAAGCTGAGAAATGAAAGGTTGGTCTCAACGAGATCGTACGACTCCCCGTGCAGCTGCTACTGCTGCAAGGGTTTTAAAACGAAAGCGTGGCTTCTTCTGGGTAGGTGCGCAATTGTTTTGAGCTAATTCAATCAAGATCTAGGAGATTATAGTGAAATAAAGGACAAAAAAAGGAGGAAAGATCAATAAAAAAAGGGTGGAGTAGCTATGCAATTAAGAAAAAAGATTACTGTTGATTTATTGATTCGCTCTTCAGCTTGCCATCTTAATCACTTTTTTTTTTTTTTCCTTTTTTGGTTAATGTTATTAATATTTATACTTTATAGCACTGTGTGTCAATTAGAGGAGGTTGTAATTAAGTCTCCAGGCCTGGAAATGTTGGTCCACACGTAGGGCGAAGCAGCTATGGCCTTCCCATGTCACATTACTGGAAAGAGACACTCAGGTCTCAAAGCCTGCTGTGGAGCACAGAGCAAGCAGAAGCCAAATGTGAAAGCCTAGGGCTGGTTTTGAGGGTGGTGAACCCTCAGGTCACCTCAGGTCACGTTCATCTTTTCCTGAATCGAGTGAGGAGCCTTGCTCGGGTTCCTGCTGAGGGTCTCCTTTTACTTGCAAAGACCTCCCTTTTGTGACTGTGATCTCCAGGCTCTGTTACGCAGTGCCGGTGGTTGTTGGCTGATCAGAAGTTATCAGGACACCACAACGATGTGTCTTATCCTAAAGGAAGGGCGCGGGTTGGAGAAGCTCGCAGGCACCCTGAAGTCTTCCCCTCCCTGTGAGTTGGGAATGGGATAGTTGGAGACTTGTTTTTCAGCGTAGGGGGAACACGTGAGAACTTCTCGTTGCAAACAGGTAGAACTGAGTCACCCAGGATTTAGTCAAAGAAGAAACGTGTATCATCTCTGTAAACCAGAATCAAAAAGGTTGTGCTTTCTTCATTACTCATTACACCACAGTGAGAACCAAAATCACTCAAAAATTGTCATAACAGCTATATGTTGCTTCGATAAAATAGTCTGGATAGGAGAGATTTTGCAGGAATCGCTTCTGATTTATGCAATACAATATAGCAAGCCAGCTTGCTGTGATATTTTCCAGTTATGTGCAATTATGTTAGAATTAATCAAAGAGATTTGAATTACTTACATCATTCCACAGCGCTTGCATGGTACTTCTGGGTGTCACTGAATGAATTGTGTCCTTTTAAGTATACCGCTTTTGCAAACAATACAGTGAGAAAATTAATTCCAAATTCCATGTATCGCTAGGTGCTTAATTTTTAGAGCCATTTTATATTCTGTGTTGTGTTGCTTTTTAAGCATAAATCCTGTTGTTTAAGGCACACAGTAAATAACTCTATTTTGCTCCTGTCGCACTAATAGATTTACCGTATGGTTAGCTGTGGGGGGATGGAGTTTAACCTATCACGTCAAACCCAGTCCTTCAACTTCCTTTCCTGCTTCCATATGGGTAGCCAATGTGGTTGAGATTTGGTCTTGAAATCAGTGTGGTGTAACACATCACAGTGTGTATTACTTCAAAAGAAGTGTGCTGTGCTGCAGCACTGATGCCCCCCGGGACCCAGCCAGGTCACCCTGGCACCCGGCGAAGCCACCGGAGCTGGGACGCTGGTTCTGGTCAGACCTGGGCCAAGTCAACGCGCGCATCGTTTGCTGGGTCCTCATGGCGCCTGAGGGTTTTTTAGTAGTGTTATCTGAGGGGTTTTTATTACTTGTAAATCAAGTACTAAAAGCAGCAGTAATTTACATCTACATTTGTTGAAATTTAATTTGACCTTTTAGGTCAGATAAGAGGGGGAAATATGTTGTTGTGTTTTTTTTTTTTTTTTTTTTTTTTAAGGAAGACCCAAATTTTGTGCAGTTCGGTAAAGTTGGACTTCCAGTCGGGTTAATCTTACAATAGTTCTGTTCAGTAAATGCATGCCTTAGAAAAGGCGACAATTGATAATATACCATAAGAAAGTAAATAGACATCTAAAAATGAGTCCTGGCCCTTCCCAGGAAAAGCACTAGTGCTACCCTGCAAAATGTTTGATTTTTACCTGGGCGATTGCAACAGCTGGAAAAGTGGCCGTACGTTCCCAAAGAGCCGGTGTACAAATAATGGAGGAAATAAAAGGGTTTGCTGACGCAGGCGCCGGGAGGTACACGCAATACGTGAGCGGAAAAATGGTCAGGTCAGCAAACAAAGCAGCATTCCTCCTTGCGTATCCCGGGCAGACCCATGAAAAATGGAAAATAGTCGCTTTTTAAATTTCTCTTTTAGCGCTAATGTTTTTAAAACATTGCTGACTGTTAGAGTCAGTAGGGAAGTACTGAGGAAGAACAGCAGAAATGAATGCGTGGCTGCGGAAAGATCCATGTGAATACAGTAATTATATAAGTGAGATTTTTGTTGCTTTTGATGCCAGTGCAAGTATGTGAAAACTAATGCACTGTGGAGGACAGGTTTGTGGTTGAAATACACTTGATGGATTTTGACAAATTAAACAGTTGTAAAGATGTTTGGAAGTTATCCAGATCTTTACTGTTATTTATGTCACCGAACTAAAAAAAAATCAGTGGTTAATTTGCAGTTCTTATAATTTTTATGATACTTATGTTGTTGTAAATTTAGCAGCGTGCGGCATCAACTCAGCGGGATACGTTTTATGTTGTCAGCTACCTTTTGACATCGTAATAGATTTCAGTTGCCAAAGCTTTCGCGTGCTGGAGAGAGAGGGAATCAGACGAAGAGCGGGAGCTGCCGGAGTGTTTGGATCAGGTCCAGGCGCGGGTGAGCGGGAGCACGTTTGGGGTGATGCACCCCAAAGCACCTGGGGAGCCTCTGCCACCGCCCCTGAGCCCGTTGCAGGAAGGCTTTGAGGTTTTTCTTGTTTACAGAGACTTTTTTCTCCAATCATTTTATTTTTACCACCGCTCTTGCCACTGCAATGGGATTGTCTGGGGAGCTGAGTGCCTGTTTGAGGGATCCCTCCTGGAAGAGAGGTGATCCACGTTGAAAGGTAGACCTTCTTCAGCCTTAGGTAGTCCCCAAAATGCCCAAATTTTCAGCATGAAGTTGGTTTTTCTGGCGTTCTGGCATTTGTAAATAAGCATTTTGTGGTGGCCAACCTCTGCCGCCGCCACCTCCTCTTCAGAGTCTCTATCCATGGTGACTCTGGCGCTCTGCAGCCCTTTTCCTTTCTGGATCATCTTTGCTCCTGATAGATGGCTGTCTTGCACCTGCATGACTTCGAGGAGATTTGGGGCACCAAGAAAATACATTTTAGACGAGCGTCGTGGTTGGGTTGAAGGTTTGCTGGGTCTCTCCTGCTCCATGGGTGTCGCTCCAGGGAAAACACATCCATCCATAGGGGCTTCTTTCTGCCAGTCCTGCCTTCTGGTGAAGGCAACGCAAGAACTGAGTGGTCTCTAATTTCAAACTGATACCAAATAAGAGGATTAAAACCTTACATTTTGGCACAGTGACGAGGAGACACCTGAGCAGAAACAGAGTGGTCAGTGCAGCAGCCCGTGGCCCTGCGCGCCCACCCGTGATCTCAATGAGAGCTCTTGGGCTTGAGGAAAGCGCTTGAGTGTTGGAAGGAGGAGAGCGCAGCTCCATGCTGAGGGAAGCAGCAGACTCGGATGGGAGTCTGCGCTCGCTGGCGAGACTTAACCGGCCCAATGTTTGCCAGATCCTTCCATTACATATTAAAATAAGATCTTACGAGTGGGTTTTATTTTTGTGCGCGTTTCAAAAAACTAGGCCAGCCCTAACAGGCACATTTTCATGTTTTTGTTTTTGCATTTTGTCATTTTACATATTGCAAAATGGAATGGGGGAAAAAAAAGCGCCTGTTAGCATCAAAAAATATATAAAGCTTTGCATTATTCTGTGTAAGTGTTAAAATCTGCCTGATAGTTTGTATATCCAGACTTTGTTTTTTATGGTGTTTCCTTTCCCCACCCAGAGATCACAGATGTTACGATAAAAATTAATGCCTTTGGAGTAAATGCTTTTCTTCTGTGAACTTGGCGTAAGGGGGTCATGGGTGCTTTTGTTACTAATAAATGTGGCAAGATTTAGGTAAAAATAATGGGCAGACATTAATTTGTCAGGAGCAGGAACTTCTAAAAGAAAATACAGAGCATTTCTCCCTCCTTAAATCCAGATATTTCAATATCATAAAGTTTTTATTTTAACCATCAGGAGAGTAGCCCTGTTTAAAGAATTTGGCTTTAAAAAATGTCTTTGTAAATTGGGATTTTAGGACTACCTATTTGGAGGACGTTGTGTGTGATAAATGACCCTTATAAGACAAAAAAAAAAAAGTAATTTTGCATGTCTGCTTCCTAGGATGTGTGATAATAATAAATGAACATTTTATATATCATTATATATATATCATGGCAGAACAAAAATCAGAAGATACATTATTCATTATTCCCGTTACTTTATATTTGAAAGGCAAAGGTTTTTGCTTCTTTGCCTAAACAAGTGCTGCAGAATGTATTTGTAATGTTCCCCACAAATATGAGCTGAGGGGAGATCTTCCAGGTCATTAGCACAGAAGAAAATAGAGATGCCCTTAATTGTATTCATTTGAACATTAATACATTAATGCTGAGATTTAAGTACTGTTACTATTAAAAATTAAACTGGAGGGGCAGTGTGCAGATCATACGCTTTAGTGTAAGTTGTCAGGTGCAGTGTTTGCGTATTTAGCCATTTCAACGCTAAAATGGACGCTTGAGGCTGGGTTTGGCATTTTGAGGGTCATTTTTGTTGTTCTCACCCCCAACCCCTCCTCGCGGTGCCATTTCTTGCAGGCGTGTTCCTTTCCACGGACACACTTGCGCCATCGGAGCAAAAGTTGCACAGATAAGAATCCGAGGAGGATAAGGAGGAACTTGTTTGCTGTCCTGGAGTCCTCTTGTTCGCCCGCGCGCCTCCCCCGCCGCGGCCGTGGCGGCTGTGCGCTCCGCAGCCCCCTCCGAGCACCGCCTGCGGAGCTGGAGTAGCTCTGGCATGTAGATTTCCCAGTGGGAGAACTTGTGTGGATGGTAATTTTAATGAGACCTGATTTAAGCAGTAGAATAGATCCATAAAACTAATACAAGCAGACTTTCAAGAGCTCTACTATTTGTCAGGGCAGTGAATTTAGAGGTGCATCCATTGGCTTGGTAAAGAGTGTTATCATCTTGAAAACTTAACCTGCATTAATTCAAATTGTTTCTATGCAAAGTGCTGTGGAGAACTTCTTGAATCCAGGGCAGGCCAAATATAGATCTATTTATTCCTGAGGCTCGACTTTAGTGCAGAAAAGCGTGCTAGAACCACAGGAACTTAAAGCCAGGTTCTGTATGAATGAATGCGGAGTCTGTGCTGCTGCATGCAGCTGTGTCTATAATCCACGGCAAACTCTTAGCTTTGCTTTCTTTCCTGGCATTTAAGGCCACCACTCGGTCCACATATATTTCAAGCTCTCCCGCATTGTCACACCTGGTTATATACAGCAGTAACACAGTTTTCTTTCATCCTGTAAATACGGCGTTGCGCCCAGATGTGGACCTGAGTCCCACTTGGAGCAATGCGCTTTGTCGGTTGCTCTGATTTTTCATCCTATCCTTGAGCCGTTTCCCTTGCTGCTGCTGGAAATGAGTTCTGCTTGGCCTCATTCAACTGTTTTCCTTCCCTCTCCTCCTCAACCCATTCCCTACATCCTATTTTGTTTTTGCAAATAGTTTTTTTTTTCTTTCCTGCGGTTCTCTGGCAAGGTGGGGAGCGACAGAGCTGGTGGGGGAGGCTCAGGGCTCCTCTGGGATGGAGGATGTGGGAATCAGCAGAGCTGGAGCATGCGGAGGGACGTGGGGAGCTGGGAGGAAGGAGGGCAGAGCAGCATCACGGCAGGAGCAAAAGGGGAAAAAACAGGGAGGGAGGGATGGGGCAGGAGCCCCAGGAGCCAGAGCTGGAGGATGCAGCAGACAGGCTGGGCTGGCACAGGATGCAGCCAGACCCGGCGGTGGCAGCAACATGCACTTAAACAGGGAAAAAGTTTATTTGCTTTTTTTCTCGCAGGATATGCTAAGTGATTTTGCAGTTTGAGTGGAGTGGCATTATTGCACTTAGCTCTGCATTTATTAAATAAATTTGTTCTCCAACTCGAGTGTTAAGTGTGTATTATGAAACCTCAGAGCCAATCCTAGTGGCTGCAGTGTGCAAATATTTTTAAAATTATGTAATTAAATGGGACTCGGGCTGCGATGGCCACTGAAGTGATTTATTAATTGAATGGTTTGATTAAATTTAATGTTATTTTAGTTTATATGGAAAGGGTTGGTATCTTTTGCAGAGAGAGGGACATCTTGTGAGACTGTCAGTGGTGGTTCAGAGGTCCTTGCGAGGAATCCTTAGCACCCAATTAAATATTAACCAAGACGATGTGACTTGTTCTTTCTCTGTCCCTGAAACTGTGTTTTGACATCTAAGGCTGGTGATAAAAATTTGCTCTGCAGAACCGCTTGCAATGCACTCTATTTATCACCAGATTATTTCTAAATTAATCATGCTTAAAATCTTTCCGTTGTAATTGTGCTGGGGCTCAGTGCTGTATGATGTGTGTAAATAAAAAATGCCCTTTTAATTTCTTGTTAACTATATCTAGCCGCTGTTGCAGCCAAATTATATCTGTTTCCGTAGAATGTCATTTTAAAGGTATTGTGGTTACTGAGCAGCAGCTGTGATTGAAAAGTATGTAAACTAATCTTTATTTGCTCATGTCATTTTTATATTCTTATGTCAGAACACAAGAAGGCTGCTTTAGATTTGTCTTTCGCTCTGTATTAATTTTCAAGTCTAATTTTTCTTGGGTTAACGCATATAGTGCATTCTCTGCTACACATTGCCATTCATTGCCAGAGTAAATGGCTACTTGTGAAAAAGTACAAAATTAGTTCCTGCTTGATTGCTGTAAAATACATATTTATTTTCATAGGGAGGGTTTTTATTACCAGTGCATAAAGTACAATTATCCGGCATGGTATTGGTGACTTAGAAGAAGAAGTAATCAAGCACCATGTATTTATTACAGTGAAACGCAATAAGTCGCAGAGCTGTGCATTGCTTTCCCAGAAGCAAGAAGGAAGGTGTAGGGCTTTTTGGTCTTGTTTGGGGGTGGTTCCCCCCCCCCTTTTTTTCCTTTTTTTTTTTTTCCCTTGCTTCCCGGCTGGCCCTGTGTGTCGTTCCTGCTCTTTTAAAGGGAGACCATTTAAATCCTCAGTTAATATGTCTGCATAAGAACTTCTTTGTCTCTTGATGCCCAACCATTGAAAATTAAATGTGGTTGTGGATAAGTATTTATTCATACCATACCTCACACCTGATCTTGTGTCAGTATGACATCATCCTTGCCACAAAGATTTCTAGTGGTTTAAAAAACGCTCCGTTGTGAAATAAGTGGGAGTGGGTAGAAAAGGGACAAGGAAGGCAACAAAAATAAACTACTAGTGGGATTTGATGCTTTGCCAGGTTAAAAAAAAATCATATTCTTAGGTCCACACACTGCCTTTGATCTGTGCACAGGACTTCCATTGCTGCCACTGGCTGTTCAGTGTGGGGATGGAAGGCAGTATATGACTTAATTTGCGTGTTGCGGGAAGTACGTTTTCCTAGCATGTGGTCTAGCTTACTTGAAGAATCTGAAATGCGTTATAAATGTAAATGCTGTGTTTAAGTAAAACTTCATTATGTTTTGGTGGTTTCCAAAAATGCACAGGATTTGACCTTGAAGTGTTATTTTAAGGTGTTATGAAGTATGAGCTAGACTTTGTAGTCTTCTAAATTAAAACTTTGAATGCGTTATTATTGTATTTTGGCATTGGCAAGATGTAGTGCTCAGTTATTTTCTGTCCCATTCTTCAATTTTTTTCCAGCAAAAGTAAAGAAAGAGAGCCAGATTCATCTGTATGATGCATGTTGTTGTCCATTAAGAGCCGTGCAGCTGAAGATGTGCTTGTCCATGGATTTGAGTGTAGCTTTCTGGTCTCCATCAGGATGGAGCTGCTGCTTGGGCAGCCACGCGCGTGCAGTTATGAAGGACCACCTCTTCCGTTGACCATTGCAGAGGCCCACATAGGATGTGGTGAATGGTTTAGCGTTTGGATCCAAATCTGGTTTATATATAAAAGGGGTTGTGTTTCTGTTTGGAAAATATGAGCCTCTTTTACGTAGACCAGGTGTGGATTAGCTCTCTAAACCATTTGCCCATTCCTGTGTTTGCTGGAGACAGTTTTCAGTTCTTACAAAGAAGCCGTACAAGTTGAGCCGTAGAAACAGCAAAAACCATCCAAAAAAGGCTTAGGAAAGAAATAAATGTAATTAGCAAAGTGTTCGTGATCTCAGGTTGGTGGCCCAAACGTTAGGAACAGACCTAACCTCTCCAAGCATGCCTATTTCCAAAGAAAATAGAGGCCAAGCGTTCCCGCCTTCGCCGCGCTACCTGTGCCGCCAGCGTTCAGGGTTTGTGTTTCCCCTTCCCGAGCGGTGTGCGGCGAGCGAATAACCCGAATCCCGGCACGATGTCCTCCACCGCCTTCACTCTTGGCTGGTGGAGGAGCAACCTCAGTAGATGTTGAAAGACAGCTTGGAAACACCCTGCTCGAGCGGCACGTGGAGCGTGCCAGCAAGCCAGATGCTGCCACTGGAAGAGTATCCTTAATCGCTTGTCATCTGGCTCCAGCTGTGCTGACCTACGCCTGGTGAGCAGCCATGTGCTCGCGCCTGCCAAATGGTGGCCAGACGCTGCAGCAGACGCAAGCAATTAGCACGGTCCCCCCATCCGGTGGCTGGATTCGCTGTGTGTGTCCTGCCGATAACCGCAGCGCTCGCTAAAGCCGGAGGCGTTTGGCGGTCCGCGCTCCTTGAGCAAGCGTGAGGGAGGCTCCCTTGGCCGGCGGTGCAGCGGCCACCGCTCCTCAGAGGTTTCCCTGAGCAAGACGAGGTGGCACCCTGGCCTGAGGTGCTCCTGAGGACATGTGGCCTGCGGAGGGACTAGGTGGACGCAGGGCAGCTGTTGACTTGTGGGCCCGGAGCCCAGGAGAGTGAGAGGGGGAGGCAGTTAGGAAGAAGAACTTCGAGTCAGCACCTCGGCGTGGTGGTGCTGGGCCTCTGAGATACCTGCGAGGAGAGCGGCTTTGAAGTGCAGTCTTGGCAATATGTTTGTGTCAGGCTCTTGCGCTATGAATCACTGTGGCTGCACCGGTGATTTTCCCTCCCCAGCGCCACCAACCCCAAGCGATGGTGGATCCAGCTGTCGGTTGGCCCCGTAGGGCCCTGCCTCACGGCCGAAACGTCTGCGCGCCTCACTCATCGTCCTCTTTCAGAATCCTCCTCAAGGCTCTCCTAGACGGCTATATCTACAAAAACAACAACAACCCCTGTCCCAAAATAAGAAGCCTGGTAGCAGTTAAACCACTGGGTTCCTGAGATCGCTGCCTCTCATGGCCACCCAGCTTGTCACGGTGTCCTCCTCTTCCTCCCCTGTCTGTCTGTCTGTCTAGCCTCTTGGCGTCAGCGCTCTTGGCTTTTGGGCATAAGCTCTTGGAGGCACATGGCACTTGGGACCAGCCTTAAGAGGCGGCCAAGCCTCCTTCGTCTCCGACATCCTCTTCAGAGGACCCGGACTCCGGGTGTGCCCAGCTGGTGACTCGAGGGCTGGGAAGCGCATCTTGAAGCACATCGAGATCACGCTTTGTACTTTTAACTTTGATTAGATATTTGTTGGAGTAGGACGGCAGTGGACGCAATAGGTGAGTAGGACATGATGACCATGCGTTGAGTTGTAGGCAACCCCAACACAGTTCCTCCTCTGGGAGTGGTGCCGACGGGGTCTGTACATGAATTTTCCCCCGTTTTTGGGAAGAAGATCTGGCCCATGTTACCTCCAGAGGCGAATGTGCACGTGGGCAGAGGACACGTTTGTACTTTGACATTCCAGTGCTAGCGTCTCGCACCTCTACGGGAGCATATTGATTTCTGTGATGGTGAGTGGCAAGCTGCTTCCTTGATTGTGGGCACTTTAAAATAATTGGTGTAAATATTTGAAATCCTAGATGGAGGAAAAAAAGAAGTGTGGACAATAATCCTGTTTCCCTTGTGCATAGCTCTCCTGATATCACAAATAGGGGTAACACTTAGAAACGCATCCAAAATAGAGTTGAAAATGGATTGCTTACCCGTGTTTCTTGAACAGATAATTTTGCTGGCGCATTATTATTCACCCTCCGCTATTTTCACACTGTGACACAAAACTAGAGAGAAGAAGAGATTGAAATTTTGACCGGTACGTTATCCTGATACCTGACACGCTGTGTCGATATGAGAGTGCCTTTACCGCAAGGACTTTCTTGGTGGTTTGACAGATCCAAGTGTGAATAAGCAGAAAAAGCAGAACTAATAACTTGAGTAGCAAAAATACATTTTTTTCCTTAAAGAAATTGATTAACATGCAGACATATACTGTATGCATATTAAATATCATTTCAAAATGTGATGGGCAGGAAGCATAAGTGATGCCATTTGGTTTTGTGGCATCAGTGTGGGTTGATTAAGGGGGTGGGGATAAATTTTGGGGATTATTGATATAGCATGAGTAGAGCCAGATGGTTGTATTACACATCTTTTGTGTTCTTGTTTGCTTCTTCAAGCAGTTGCAGAATTTTGCCCTGGGCAAAATTTACTCTTTGCTCGTATGTTCCCCTGTGAATTTACTTTTGACAAAGTACTTCATGAAGAAGGGAAACACTGTGCTCCGCGCACGCAAACTCATCTCTTCCCTTTTGCATTTGTGAAGTTAACAGTCCCGTACTTATAAAACATTTTGTAACTTGTGAAATAAATTAGCAGTAGGTGCAAGTTCAGTGCATGCATGCCCTGTGCGCGTCGCTCCTCCTCTGTATGCGATACCGATTTAGAGCCTGTCATTTTTAAAAAAATTTCCTCACAGTGTTTTGGAGAAGAAACGGTAGAAATGGCAACCCATTTGCTTTAAGGCGCTGGTTATGTAGTATTCTTCCATGAAAGAAATGTTGTCTTAAAGATTAATGAGCTAATTTTTCCACTACTTTTTTTTTTCTTTCTTTCTTTTTTGGTAAGTTTTGAGATTGTGGTGCACCTGATTCATGTTATCAAAAACATATACTCTGTGGTATTCAAGTTGAGTGGGAGAAGGTTGTGATAGGTAGGTGGTTCTTTACTGGGTGTTTGTGACATTTGTTGGAACTGCTTATCGCCGGAACCACCGAAATTTACATATATTTGTTATTTCCCTTTGAAAGCAGATTATGCTTTATTTCCCATAAAAAAGAAAAAAAAAAAGATGAGTTGTAATAAAAGCTTTGCAAGTGAGATTTTAAATCTCGCTTGTGCCTTGCACCAGCGCAACTCGATTGACTTGGCCGAGTTTACATCCCCCTAGGCCTCCACATGGGCAGGTTGCTCTGCGTTTATGGGTTGTAACAGAACCAACCCACGGTTGCAAACCCATCGTGCCCGCTGTTTACTGCAGGCTCCAAGCGTGAGCTCTGGTCCCGTTATGGGGAACCTTGCTGTGAAAACGGGAAACAACCCGAGTGAGATCCCCGACTAGCGTTGGCGTGAGCCGGAGCCAAAGTGACTTGGTCGCAATAATGATGCCATTGTGCTCATCCTATCCAATCCCTTCTTGAAATGTTTTAGCAAGTCTATCTTACAACATTATAAGAAGATAATCAGCTGCCTTAGAAGGTCCCCATCTGGAGTATAGAGTTCTTTTGCTGAAAGATGTTTTGCCTTTCCGAGATAGCTCTCGCATTTCATCATCTGTTGTGCAGAGATGAAGTGCATATGAAAAGTCAGTGACTCTGAATCCATCTGTTGTTATTATTTTCCACTGATAATTGGCTTGAACAATGAAATGTCTGTGTCTGTAGCCTTTGAAACTGTACACCCTGTTTATTTTCTGGAGGTCTCGCTCCCTTTCCACCCCCCCCACACACACACATTTTTTTTTTGTTTTGTTTTATTTTGTGGGCTTTTTTGTTTTGTTTTGTTTCATTTTCTCTCAAGCCTGTAACTAGTGGAGCTTGTGTGAAGATGACATCTTTGACTCCGTGCATCCCTATGTGTCACTCGGTGTCTGAAGCTCGCCTGCCGATTTTTGTCGGGGTGCTGTGTCTACCGTGTTTGACTGCAGCATAGTCCTACGGCAGGAAGACCAGCAGGTCCAGAATTTGCAGCTGTCTTACCTGAAATGCAGTATTTATTTCACTTTCTCTTTTAAAATATTAATTTCGAGCCCAGTATCTAATACCTATGGAATTAGATACTGCTTATAATTGTATAATATATTCGGTTGCATCCAGTTTAGCATGATGCAGGGTATTAATATTAGATTCCACTAACAGCAGTTCCATTAGCTTGCTCAACCAGTATGAGATATATATGAGCAGGGAGGCATAACTAGCAGCCAGAACTGCCAAAACAGTCATTAGAAGCTCCATTGGGATGGACAAAGGCTTTTACACAGTGATATACTGATTAAATTTTGTTCTATGGTTTATTTGCATCAAGGTTAGATCACTATCATCTGTGTGCAGTGTATTATCTAACACCTTCTTTGGAAGGTCATTTCAGTGCAAAAATAGTGAATGATATAGGGACTCTAGAATTTCTCGCAGGCCGCTTGCGTGGAGGGTTTTTTTAACGCGGTGAGCTCGTGCTAGCAAATTTTTACTGTGCTCTAACGCCGAGGGTTTATGGAATGAAAAGTGAAAACTCCTCCTGCTCTACACGAGCTGTGCTGAGCATGTCTGAATCCCAGCAAAGCCCTGAGCAGCCTCCGGTGTCCTTTGGGGTAACCCGTGGCACGAGCCGGCGCGTCCAGCGAGCTCACGCGGCCTCTTGCAAAGCCCCAACCGGCTGCGTCGGCGGGTGCCGGATGGGAGATTTTGGTGCTCACATCCGTACGCTTGGGTCTGCAGAGGAGTATAATCTTATTTGTGCTTCAATAGCAATCATTTAATACTGCCAGTTATTAAAAAATAATTAAATTACCAAAACCAACATGTAGCTAGGGCTTACAATAGGAGGTCAATGTGATTTGACTCCTTAAGTTAGAGAGGGACACTAGTGAATGCCAATTGCTTTCAAATTTTGCTTCTCGGTTCCATTTCTGGGGCGGAAGGGCAGACGAGACTGAAACACAATTTATTTCTCTCGAAGCAAGAATAAATCACGGTGTATAATTATGTATATTTAATTATAATAATAAATGCTTAGCGGTGCTTGGTGGTTATCAAGGCCTCTAATTTAGCTGTTTGGGGAAGCAAATATAGTTTGGAGGGGACATTTTATGAGGAAAATATTTTGGAAATAACCTTTTTTTTTCAGGAAAACCAGAGAAATTTCCTCCTTTTGCCCAAGCAGGCTGGTAAATAGGCTCGCATTAACCGGTGATTGATTAGCTGAAATAAGTTTGCTCGCGGAACGGCTCTTACGTAGCGAACAAAACGTGGGGACAGCGCCGGCGGCTTTGGCACGGCCGTGCGCCCTGACGTCCCCGTGTTTGTGTCCTCATGCGAGAGGTGGAAAATGCGTCTTGCAGGCGGTGCTCGGCACGCTGGTTTTATCTCTATTTTATTTCTTTTGCCAGCGCAGTTCCTCCAAGGGAAAGGCGCGCTTGGCTCCGGGTTGTTGTTATTTACTGCCAGGCGAGCGCGCGCCGCGCTCGAGGCCGCCGTGCCAGCGCGTCCCCCTACCCCCTTAAGCGAGCCGAGCAGCGTGCCGGGATCAGGACAGGTAGAAGGCGCAGCAGGCGTCTGATTTGAGCCAGTTACTCATTTGCTGAGTGTTTGTGTTTATGCAAAGGGGCCTCTTCCTGCATATTTAATCTAGAGTAAGGCAGTGGCTTTTGTTGTGTTTAGACCACATACCTTCAGCCCTTCCTCGCGCGGGGAGGCTGCTTGCTCCGGCGCGCTCCAGCCTCTCCAAACTCCCAACTTTCCGCGGTTGCTTGGGAATTTCCACGCCGCTCCCGCGCCTTTTGCTTCCTCCTTCATGGGTGAGTTTGCACGGCGGGCAGTGCCGGGCACTTCCCTTTCTCTTCCATTTCAGCCAGGCACGAAACAGGGCGTTCGCTCACTCGAGCCGCCCGGACCTCCCGCTCCGCCTGCAGAGTTTGGTGCAGGGGTTCGGATGGAGAACACAGGTGTTTCTGGGATATTCTTGGGATGTAAAGCGCCGTATGGCAGTGGGCAGCAGTTCGAGGCGGGGGGACACGGAGCGTGGCGGGGGAAGCTGCTCGCTGTAACTCTTCTCTGCACTAAATACCCCGTTTGGTTCCTGTCCGGAGGAGAATGGTGCCATTGTTCACCCAGAGCTCCCGAACGCAACGCGGGGCTGCGGGAGCAGCCGCGAGGAACAAAACGAGAAGGGAAGAGAGAAAGAAAGAGCAAAAGAAACTCCGTGCTTTATTGTTCCCTAGCAAGGGTCCTCACTCGGATGTCTGCGCCGCAGGAGGACGGCTTTTCTGCCGTGGAAATTGAGTCGTCCCTTCACTGATATTAGCAGCGCGCTGGAGATGTTAGCCACAATGCAGAGCACCGGCCGGGAGAGGGGGAAACCTGATATTCCAGAGGGGGGGACAGTCCTGCTGCTCGGTGGCGTGGGGGACGTCCCTGCGCCCTGGCGGCACCGCTCGCCTAGCGCCGGCCCCGCTTAACTATTTACTGCGGGCGCTTCAATCCCCGGCTCACGCGTTTAATACAGACGTGATGACTGCCGCTGGCTCCCGCACCTCATTAACTGCGCCGCGCGCGCTCGGCTTCCACGGGGCAAATTAGTTTTAAAAATGACTTTAGCCGTGGCTCGGGGCAGCGTGTCCCGGCCGTGTCCTAGTGCCGGGCGTGGGGACCGCCAGAGGATGCTGCCGGCGGGATCCGCACGGAACGGCCCGGAGCAGCGCGGCCCGGCGGGGAGCGAGGCCGGAACGGCGGGTTTGGGTTCCCCAGGAACCGCTTCCCTCGGTTCGAGTAACTCGGCTCCGACGGAAGAGTGTGCTGTTCCCCCACGTGTCGGGAAGCGTGAGGATCTGCATAAAATCCCGTCAACCTGATTAAAATACGCAGGGACGTTGGTCTTCTCGGGTGCAAATCAGCCTCTAGGCTCCGAGGCATTTTTTTAACAATGAGGCTGCTGGGGGTTTTTAATAACAAAATTACAAATACCGTGGCTAATTGGGAGTGTATTACTTTTATGCTCCAGTTAGAAGAAAAAAAAAAAAACTTTTTTATGAGGAAAAGTACCTCAGTCAAAGCACCTTGTGTGATTAGTGCTATTGTATTCTTAAATTTTGATTGATAGAGATAATAGTTTTCACTTAAAAATACAGACAGGTACTTTAACTTTCCATGACAATAGCTATTTGCATTTCTTTTATCTTTTTGTTTAACATTTGTGGGGGTTGGGACGGATTTGATTATTAACTCTTATTGCACATGGAGGTAAATGCTAAAACAAAGCTTTTGTTAAAGCTTCAAAGGTAACACAGCAAATACTGCTTTTTAGGCACCAATATTGCAGGGCTGTTAAAGGATACCTGGAAAATATTTTCCCGTGGCCGTGACCAGGAGTAGCACTTTGCTGGGAAGTAGGGGAGGGCGACGGCGATGGCAGCGCCCATCCCTGTGACACCTTGGCCCCGGTGGGTGGGTGGGAGGATTTTCATCCCTTATTTTTTCTTTTTTCTTCCTAAAAGCTGCAGCCATGGGGCTTGATGTGGAGTAGGTGAAGTCAAGCAGTAGCAGCAGCAGCAGGAAAGATGCCTTTGCAAAAGGCAGGAGAACCAGCAGCATTTCCTAAGGATGCCACTTTGCAAAATGTTTACATGAGTCTTGAAGAGTAACGTTTGGCTTTTCCTATTGTTTTTTGGGGCAGCTCTGCAGGCGTGCAAGCCCCGCACCCCGTGGCTGCTCCGCCGTGGGTAGCAGCGCGTTAGGTGCGCGAGGTCGGCTCGCGGGATGGGGAACGCAGCGCAGGCACCGCGAGCCTAAGGGCTGCTCTGAAGGGTTATTCGGAGGGGCTGGGACAAGGTTGTGTGGGACGAGGTGTCCGCCTGGACGTCTCCTCGCTGGCGGCTCCACTGGGGACCCGTGTTGGAGCCGCTGGGTCTCACAACCCGCTTGGCCGTGCGGCTCGTGCGAGTCAGGTCGCCAGTTCACCGAGAAGAGATGCAGGGCCCCGAGCTGCTGCTCGAGCTCTGCAATGCAAGTGAGCCCTTCTTGACTCATCTGCTAGTCGTGTCCGTGGTTCTCTCAGAGCTTGGAAAAGGGGAGGGAGGGACGGCGTGTGATTAGCTCAGTGGCGCTGGTGCAGATCAAGCGATCCTTTCCCAAGGTTACAGGGGTTTGGTTTTGGAGAGGGCGAAAGGTTGCCGTGCATGGCTGCGTCCTTGTACTGTCACTTACTTGTGTTTTATATCTCTTTGGAATAAATCGAAAGCTCCGAGCAGGCTGTGTATGGAAACAGAGCCCGCTGTGCTCCCACCTGCACCGGGAGCAGCAGGCAGCGCATCCCGCTCGCTTGGCCTGTGCCGCATCCATCCCCATCTCCAGAGCCCAGGGAGCCGCGTGCGCGTGGCCTCTTGGTGCAGCTTCACCGTTTGCCTGTGTTTGGCCTTCCAAGGAGGTGGTGTAAGTCCAAAAGAAACACTTCAATGTATTTATTCCATTGCTGGATGCCCCTTACGTACAAGAACTGAAGAGAGCACCTCAACGCACCCGGAGAGCGCCTGTCTGCGTGGGGATCTGCGGGTGCTAATGCAGGTAACGCACATGGAGGTGGCTCATGCAAAGAGACCTGCCCGGACCAGGTCGTGGTACACTCTGTGTTTTCAGGATTAGCAAAACACCAAATAGTTATTCTTTGCCTACTGATCTGCAGCTGGTAGAATCACTGAATGCATCTGCCCTTCATGTGACAACAAAACAGTAATAATGGCAATAGAATAAGTAATAATAATGGCAATAGAAGGACATATTTCAGCCTGTGTCTGGTTGAATGTAACTTAAGGAGTTTTAAAGGCAAAGAAATAGCTATATTCAGCAGTTATGGTTTCCTTTATTTGGGAAAAAAATATTGCACAAAAGTGCTTATTTTGATTACAAATTCTGATATTTTAAAGCCTCAGGAAACCTGTTAGTAAGTATTTCAAACAGGCTCAATAAATATATTTCAACTAAAAAATTAGGCCTTATATGAGAAAAATGGACATGGAATTTCAGGAGCAATCTTTTGCAGTGCCTTTTTTTTTTTTTTTTTTAAAAAAAAAAAAAAAAAAAAAAAAAAGGAAATCGTGCTTTCTAGGTAACGAAGTGGAGATTCCCTCACTGGTTTAGGTTTCCAGTAATGATCTGTTACCTTCTCGAGCCTGGGACACTGTCAAAAATTATGTAATAATTCTGAGCAGGGGAGAGCAGTTCAACTGATGTTCCACTTCCCTGTGCAAAATTACTCACAGCCAGTTTGTGTGGGAGCAAGGTCTTTTATTCATCTATTTTGGGCTCTCCACGAGGCTATTCTTGCTGAGGTATTAGTAGAAATGCTACTCTTCTAAGTAAAACTTTCTTCTGCAACGGTGTCTATTTCTGTGTATTCTTTATGTTATTGCTTAAATTTAGCTTTGCAGGGATCACTCAGAATTAGCTTTCCTGAAATTACCTCCCTGATACAGAGAGCAGTAGTGGAGGAGGAGGCTACTAAATTGAGGATGGGTTGTGGGATCAAAGTGTTCGATGGTCTGACCCGAGAGCAGGGAGAGGGGGCAGAGCCTCTTGTCTGGTACCTGGGTACCAAAGGGATTGCTAGGAGCTCATGCAGAGCAGAACTAACCGAAGAGATCATGGCCTGGGGGTCAGATCATGAACTTTTTTAGGGTTATTACTGGTTTTCATTTCAAAAAAATCTGGTGAAATCGGTGATAACAGAAGTATCTTTGCATCCAAGGCTTTCAAAATACATTGCCCTCCACGCCCCCTCCCCCCCAAAAAATTCCCACCTTGTTGCTGGGTAAACCAAGGCTTCTGGGGAGTAAACTCAATGTTTTTAGGAATGTCTGGTAAAATCTGAACAGGTTAAGTCATTCTGTGAGGCCTTTTCCCTCTGTGTGGATCCAGTTTTGCTGGTGGGACTCTATCACTGGTGATGGATTAGGAGAATTTCCCTTTGGCTCCCAAGTCTGTAGGGCCACCACTGCTTGCAAAGTGGATTTTTTTTTGTGTGTGTGGTTTGGTTTTCTTTTTGATTCCTCTTCTTGAGGGAAAATATGAGTCTAGTGAAGTGTCTTGCTTTGGTGGGATGGGATTTTTTTCTTTGTTTGCTCCACACACGCACTTACAGTGTTGATGGTACTTTATGTTTATCTTAAGGACAGCATGATGGAAGGAATGTGTGTTGCCTACATCAGTTCCCTCGCCCATATAAACATTTTCAGGGGGAAGGTCAGTATTTGTGTTTCTGCATGTTGGGATACTCAGCTTCCAGGCTCTTAACAGGAACTTTTCACAGGTGTGAACAGCTGTCTCTGCTGCTCATTTTAAGGGTACATTATCCACATTTTGGGAAGTCAGGTAGCATATATCTCAACTTAGATAACCAGCAATGGAAGCAGCCCAGATCTCGGGCTCTGCAGCTTGTGAGAAGCACTGAAGTCCTCCAGAGCCCATGTCTTGTGTTGCACTCAGTAGACCACACTTGTCTCCCTTGAGTTAATGTCAGGCCAGTGTTTCTGGGCTTCCCTGTCACATATTTGTTTCATGTGTGACAAGCGTGTTTAAAAAATGTTACCTGTGTTTTCAGGCGCTCTTGAAAGGTTTATTTTATGAACATTTTATGCAAACACATCATTTTCCGCAGCTTCCTTAAGAAGTGCATTTAAGATGGTTCACTTGCCATCATGAAGGCTCGGGGTAGAAGTGAAGTCTGCTTGCAAAATACTGCCAAAATAAAGGTTTGCCTGCCAAATATACAGACAATTTGTAAAACAGATAAATACGAGAAGAGGTTTGAAGTGTCAAACCCCAGATAACCCTCACAGCCAAGCAGGAGAGGAGCCTTTATTGCAGCTAATCTAAGAGCACATTGTGTGGCAGAGGTCATGCATTTTGCATAAAAGATGTATTGTTTTACATCCTCGCAGGAAGGTGAGACCTGACCTATGATGACAGAGTACGGGTATGTCCTTTCCAACCGGGATCAGCAGCGGCTCGCGCATGAACCCTGGGGAAGCTGCTGGGGCTTCCTAGGCAGCAAACACTGACACGTTTTGGCTCCTGATCTCCAGGACTTCATTGTGAGAAATGTAAAAACGGCTCACTCAAAATGCGTAGAAAGTAACAATAAGGATAATAAAAAAGATGATGATGATGATAGTTAGCAGCAGATGAAAACAATATTAATTTCATCTCAAGACAACCTTTTTCCTGGCTGAAAATAGTCAGCTTTCAATGGTGAAGAGGTAATACCTCAATCTTACGGTGAAAAACCTTTTTCCTTCCAAACTAAATGGCAAATGCATACGTTTTCTTTTGGAAAGAATTTAATGAAGAGTCTAATTTTTTTCCAGAGGTTGATAATTTACTACTTTGGTTTTAAATAAAAAAAAATTGGCTGCAGCTATTTATGTAAATAGCATAACTTCTCATTTGACGAGTTTCACAAACACCCCCAAAACTTCGCATCACTGTGTGAATTTTATGAAATGGAGTTTCACGGTGCTCGCTCTTGCGCCTCGACAAGTCACCGAGTTTCCGTTTCGTATGATGTCATCTGTGTCGGCAAACTCCTGCATATTTCTTTCTGTCTTCCTTGTGTTACTGTTCTGCCCCCCTGCAGCAGCAGATCAACATTTCAGTGAAATTGGGTTATAATTTCACTCTATTAAGCTATTTGGTCAATTGACGTGGAATTAATTCCGAGTGCTGTTAGTGGTTTGAGTTAGTAACTCGATCTAAATTAATAAACAAATGTTTTTCTTTTCTCTTGTACCATATGTTGATCCCAATTACATGAACAGAAAGTGGCAGATTGTCATGTTTCTTAGAAGATTACATACTCTTTTGCATAAGAGAGAGTACACAAGATGCAGTAATATACAGGATAAAAAAAAAAAAAACCCACACGTGCTGTTTTCTGCCTCCTACTTTTGGTAAAGATACACTTATTTCCCCTCGTAGAGTTGCTGTGCTCACCGCCGTGACTCGTCTTAGCAAGAAGACACCCCAGGACAGTAAATGACTTGGGGAATGAGGCTCGAAAGATGCAGCTGGTGGTGAAATGTCACCTAGGACCATGTCTCTATGGAAAGGGATGAAAAAGAAGAAAGCAGAGATCCAGAGGCTGAAGTAGCAGTGGTTATGAGTGGCCTCAAAACGCCTTAAATAAGACAAACCCGGGCAGGCAACAGCAGGAGCTCTGAAACAAAGGGCTCAACTCATCTATTATTCAAACCGAAAATAGATTGATAGGCATCAAGATTAAGAAAGTTTTTGCTGGAGAACAAAGATGTCTCATCTCCATGGTTTTTCTTGCTTTTTTTCCCCTTTTCCTCCCTCCCCAAGCCCAGCGGCTCTTGCCGGTGCAGGCTGGCACTGATAAGCAGCACTCCCGTGACTCGATGGCTTTTATGAGCTCCCTGGGCCAGTCCCTCAGCGGTAGCCGCGGTTAGGGCCGTGTGTCGCTTTACTCGTGTTTGTCCTTGCAAACGCGGTGCCGGTGAAAGCGGCCCGGCCGTTGCTAACCCCGACGCGGCAGTCACGTGTGTCCCCCTCTCTCCCCGCAGGGTAAGAAGAGTGACCTCTCTGGGTGGCTGTGACTGAAGATCGCTTCACGGGAGCACCCGAGGAAGGTAAATACCTGCCCGGCCTTGCACACCGCCGCTCCTGCACGCATGGCTTAGATGCCACCTTGCGCTACGGTGGCCACCGCACAGCAGGGATACCTGGACCCAGCTCCTCCTGGTTGAGGAGCAGCCCGGGGAGAAGAGCCCAAGTTGGTCATTACCATGGTGTGGCCACACTGCTGATGCACTTAGTCCTTTCCAAGCGTAGCAAAAGGGGAAGAAGCAGCAGCACCATGTGAAGATGGTTTTAATGGTCCCTTCCTTCCCAGCTAACTCCTTACCTCCAACGGGCCCAAAGTTGCTAACAGGCAAAGGGGCATTAGCATCACAAAAGTGGTGATTCAGAAAAGCAGCACTCAAGTAGGGTGGTTGGTGCCGAAGGGTGTCATCTGACTGAGGTTCATCTGGCTGCTTTATAATCACCTTCTTTCAGAAATTAATAGTCGGTTAAGCACCATAGCAACAAGCACCACTGATGTAAGCGCTCGGCAGTGGCTGCTGCTCGCCGTGATGTCAGTGCTCGTTAGCACTGTTCCCTTGACCTCGTTTGAATAGAAAACGGTGATTTCATTCCCAACTTTGGATTTTACGGAGTGACTGCATGCATCTGAGGGAAGGGGAGAGATTTTTGTTTGTAATTTTATTAAAATGTACTCTTAAGGCTTGGGGGTGGGGGGGGGGGGGGAATGTCCATCTTCCCTTCAGTTTTAAATTAAAATAGATATAAGGACAATTTTTTTTTTCAGTTTTTTGTTGCCAAAAATATGTATATAGGAATCATGAAATTCATGAAGTTGAAGTGAATATTGCAGTCCTTGGCCATGCCCATGGTTTATGTCAGCATCGTGGTACATTCCTCTCTCCAAGATCTGAATATTGCTGTTTTCTCATGGTCGAATCATGAGGTAGTTGATGTGGTTTGGGTATTGAAGCTGAGGCAGGTCCTGCTTGGGAATGTTTGCTGCTTAAGAAGCTTAAGAAGATGGTAGTTCCTTGCTCTGCTGCTGCTCTTCTTTTTTTTTTTTTTTTTTTCTTTTTGTGGGGTAAGGAAAATTTTATATTCCAGGTGTATCAAACTATCTCAAAAATTATGAGATGCTTGTGGAGCTGTGGATCAGTGGGGGGACATGATGCTTATAACTCATGCAAATAAGGAATATTACAGCTTCAAGTTTGTGAAGAGTAAAAATAGCCTCAAGTTTGTGACCGAGCAAACCCTCTGGTGTGCATCGCTCAACAGCGGTCAAGGTGGGCAGCTGGAGCCTGTGTCCTGGAAAGGACCATTAGATCATTTGGACCAGCTGCCAGGATGTTGTAGGTCACTGAGCCCCATGCAGGGCCCCTAGGCAGGGCTGGTCAAGAGGGTTTGGGTAACCTCTGTTTTCTGGAAAGCAACTGGTCTCAGTGGGAAGACACTGAGGAGCAGAGAAGACGCTGCTGCCCTTAGGAAATTTCCCATGGATTGGGTCCTAGATAGACATGTGGTACACGAGTTCGAGCATGTGTTTGCGAATGGCACAACAAAATTCACAACTTAATGAAAAATGAAGTTGTTCCATGCAGGCTATAATGTTAGGACTGTGAGAAGTTATGGGTCCCCCCTGCTTCTGCTGCAGTGAGGGGTGCTCCCCTCTTCGGAAAGCGATTTGCTTCAGGATCAGTCCTCAACCTTCCAAAATATTTGATAGAATAAAAAAGGTAATGAATGATACGTGGTCTAGGAAACTGGATGTCGAATTTCAACTTGGTGAGAATTGAAACGGCCGAGATAATAAACCAGGAGAAGAGGAGATAGTAATGGAAACAGTGATAGAGTCCTAATTAGAGCAGTGCCACCGAAACAGGGAAGGTTAAGGGCTTGGTTGATTGAGTTTGAGCTCAATTGCTTGATAGCTTAATTTCAGGTGAAATCCCATCTTCTGAGTTAGCGGGCAAGGCGCTGAGCACGGCCACAGAGCAGGTCTCCCTGCTCCTTGTGGGGCGGCCCCGGCGGCCGCAGCACTCATCAAATAGGTTCTTATGCTTCGTGGTTGCTTGTTGCTTCTTTTTTTTCTCCTTTTTTTCCATGAGCTCCAAAGAACTCAGCACTGATGCAGCAGATAACTGAGAAGATACTGCAAGGGGCTCTGATGGTTAAACCTTCAGAATTAAGCTGTTTACATTCTCCTTTATTTAGCACTGTTAGGCGTAATGCCTAATTATATGCCAGTTTTGCTCAAAGTAGGAATTTGAATTGCAATGTTTGATTTGGGGAGTAGGGAGGGGAAATGTATTTTTACAGAAATTATGGACAATAGTGTTAGTTTTCCAGGAGCAGTGATTTGTTTAAGTGCATTTTCAATAATCAGACGCGTTCAGGGAGCGTTGTAAATCAGGGATAGCTCGCATGCTGGAAAATTGAAAAACACAAAACATGCTGCTTTAGTTGTATATTATTGATAACAAAAGGCACGTGCAGACTTTTAAGATAGCAAAGATAGAATACTTCAGAAACCCCTCACAGGGGAAAAAATCAACACAAAAGGATTTAGTAAAGTTACACTGAGTTTAAAATTTCCAATCCTAGTGCTTGCCAGAATTAAATGCTGATTAAGTATTGAAAATAAAACAGTAGCTGCCTGCTGCAACTGAGAAACAAGTAAGATGGTCAACAGATGAAGCTGTAGGTCTGAGCTTGAACTTTTTTATTGGATTTTCCCCTTCTCTTCTCCTTCCATGCAAGTCAAGGAGAAAGGTCAGAAGGAGTTTTTTTTTTTCAAAAGCGCAATATAAAAATGTGTTGCTCAGTTTGTTTATGCAGAAAACAAAGTGGCTGTGAGGCAAAAAAAAAATCATTTTTCTTCAACAGTCACACCACTTTGTTTTCTCAGAAAGAGCTGTAGCTCTAAAACCATGTCAAATACATCACTGTGCTGCTTCCTCGTTGACCTCCACATGCATCTCCCCCTTCCCACATCTCTGGGTTTCCCTACTCATAATTTGGCTGGTTTGTAGGGTGTTTTTTTTCCATACTGGTTTTGGCACCTTAAAGCAATATTGCAGAGAAAAAAAAAAAACAGCCAGAAATCTTGCAAGATGCAGGATATGACGCTCTGGTTTGGCATGCCAGGAACATTTGGCATCAGTTCTTGCATTGCCTGAGCAGGAGACAGGGATTCAGGGCACCTCCGTCGCGTTGTGATGGGATGTCTGCTGCTTGCTGCATCGTGCGGGGTTAGTTGTGTAGCCCGAGTGACTGGAGTGTCTGTCAGTCCCCATCTAAAACTGCATTTATTTACTTTCTGATTGTCTGGGAAAGTTGATATATCCTATTTTTTAGGACCTTTCCATTAGATAGGGGATGTGAGGTGCAAAGTCTTTCTCTAATTTTTAAAAATAGAAATTACAATATTACCTGCATGTTTCGGGGTAAACCGAAAAAGAAATAATAATTGCGGTCTTTTGACAACACAAATTATATAAAGTTCATACCTGCTTTAATGAGAAGTTTTAGCTTGGAGATGGGTGAAGCTGTGGCTTTTCTGAGGCAGCTGGGTCAAGAAGATTTGGGAAATAGATTAAGACATTTTGGAATAATTTAGAAAGTATTTGAGCAAATCTCATTAGCATGGACCAGTAGCATGCTGTATTGAAGACTTCAAAGATCTGTCAGAGGAGTTCTCTCTGCGCTATTGTCTGCCAGCATTAGCAATCTCAAGAGAACATGTTTCTTTTGTTTGCTTTTGGCCCATTTAGCTTTTTTGCTTCTTCTTCTTCTTCTTAATGTTCCTTAATGTATTATAAATCTTCAAGTGGGTTGGTGGAAAAATACGTTTCTCAGCTGTAAGGCAGTCAGTAGCAGGTTTTGATCCTCTTATCCGATGCTTGTGGACCAATTCCTTCTGGTCTTCATGAAGCTGCTAAGGTGAGCAAGATTTGGTCAGGATTTTGCATAATCCTACTGTGTTTCTTCCATTTATCTTAGGTAGATGCTTGATAGGATCTTCAGTAAAACTCAAGTGCTGATTTGTATTACTTGAGGTGTTCAAAGGACCATCATCCCCCTTGAAAAGGCAGCCTAAACTGCTTGGGGAAGCTGCATTCGGGTAGTTGGAGCCTGTTCTGCTGCTGCCACAGCATCAGCCCCAGTTTTCGGAAAATGACTTGGAAACAACGTGCTGCAAACAGGCTAGAAAAGGTTCTCTACCTGGCGCAGCAGAAGGGTATGACACTGTTGGCTTGATCATGTCCACCTTGACCTAAGCATGGGTATCCCAAGGAGCAGGGTAGGCAGCGCTCGTGATGCCCTGTGCAATTCCCAGCCTGCTTCCTGCGGTTATCCTGCAGGATAACGGCGTCAGGACATGCTGTGTTTCCCCATGGCTCGGCTGGGGGAGGAATTGCAAACCGCACAGCTAGGAATGCGATTTGCTCCGCATCAGTCTGGAGCCCAAGGTTTCCTTAGGAAGCAAGCAAATAATTTCCCTGGGTTTGAGAATGGTGCTAGCGCTTGCCTGGGCATCTGCCAAGAAGTGCCACGCAGCAGGCGCGCCAGGATGGCCATTTGAGTGCCTGGCACACGTGTCTGGTGCCCGTGCACACTGGGCACACGCGGGAATGTCGCGTGTCTCGTGGCGAGGGCGAGAGCCCCTTGCGGATCTGCAGCCTCCAAACCCGCCTTGGGAAAATCGTACTGCAAAGATGGTTCTGCGTTTTCAAACCTAGCAAAGTGAGAAAACAACACCAGAAATAGATTCCTGTTGCATATTTCATATTTTATTTGGTCATCTCTTAGGTCATTGCCTGTTGCCTTCTACCACTCCAGAAGTATATCTTCCGGCACGCCGAAGTACTGTCCTACAGCAACGATATTTTACAGTGGCAGTGTTACAAGAGCAGTGATGTCAGTGGGCAGTACAGGAGGCCACCCTTTCTACTTGGTAACTCGTGCAAAAGCCAAGGCATTAAAAAAAAAAAAAAAAAAAAGTACATTTTTGGCCCTGATTGCCTGCCCATATTTCTCATTGCAACATATGAAAGTGTTTTTCACTTCTGCTAATGGCAGGAACTTCAGACGCCACCTCCAAGATGTTTAATTGCTACGTGTTTCTCCCGGTGCAATCTGTGAATTTTAATTTGGGACTCTCCCACCTCTGCTGCCCCTCTGCTTTCCACAGTGTTTTGCGTAATAGTGCTTAATTGCAAAAGGGTCATTTCTGACTCTGAGCTCACTGTTTATTTTTTTAGTAGGGTAGCACAAACATTTGGGCGCTTGTAGCTATGACTCTGACGTCATTTCCACTGCTAACCATTAATATCAGTAGTTTATAACAAGGCATTTCAGAATGCATTTCTGTTGAAATATGATGATCCCTTTTTATTTTGTTTTAAAATAGTAGAATTATTTCCCCCTATTTTTTTAAACAAGAGATAAATTGGCACCCTTTGAGTAATACCTACTTTCTTCTCCTCTCATTCCCTTTGCAGTATCTTTAATAGCAGAGTCCCTGTGCTTATCCGTGTTATATTTGTAATGCAAGTGTTTCGTTTAATCCTCCAACACGTTAAGGGCTGATGGAAGGAAACGTCTGTGGAAGGGCACAGCATTTCCTGCCAACGGGGCACTTCCACCAATGCAACGCTGGGATAGAGGGAGTGACATTAGTGATTGTTTGTGAAGATCTTAGAAATAGAAAGTGCAATTTTTAAAACCTAACAGCAGTGTAAATCAATGATATGAGCAATGAGACAATTTCCTTTTTTGGGGGGAGGAGGGGGTTTTTTAACCCCGTTTTCGCTCGAGAAGTTATTTGCAGCTAAAATGCCTTGCGGTTACTTTTACTCTTTGTGTTTGCTTTAGAGCTGCCACTACTCTTCACTTAAATTTTATTCCCATAATTGGATAAGATAATTTTCATTGGGAAAATTTTGTTTTTAGAAGCTTTACCAAATGCAATTTGAACATTGTTAAAAATGTTATTTTTGGAAAACCTCAGGAAAAAAAAGAATTTTTCTGAAACACTGCAGATTCTTTTGCATCTTTATTCCTCTTTGAGATCCTGTGTCCAGGGAGAAATAATTTGCTCTTTTGGTTTGTTTTCTCTTGCTTGGAGGAGGGCTACACGATTGCTTTGGTGCTACTTGCTAAGAACATTCAAAGCGCTCAGAGCTCCGTTTGGGAGACCTCTAAAATGAGCCCACAGGAGGTCTTGGAAAAGTTGTAAGAAATTGTAAGCATGTCTGCTGAGTCAATTCTGTGAGACAAATTGCCAGCGTAAGGCTGCAAGGTTCAAAACTTCTTATTTGCTCCCCATTATCTTTAAAACAATTCTGGTCTACCTTGGATTTCACAGCAGAAAAATGCATGTTTGGGAGAAAAAAAGAAACACTAATTGGGCAAAATATTTTAGGAATTGGAAGAATGATCTGGATTTATATTCATGCAGTTAAAAGGAGAATCTGGCCTGTCTGTCTCCTCTAGAAAGTTGGATACCTGAAAAAAAATAGTTTAAAGATGCAGAATGTTGCTATGTAAAATTTATCTTTAATGACATTGAGATGATATTTTAAGATAATTTGAATTTTAATTTTTAAGTTATTCAGTAAAAAAAAAAAATCTTGATTCCTTGAGAACATTCACGGTGTTTTGTGGAGGTTATTAGCCCTGCCATGAGTTTCTGAGAATTACTTAAAGGATAGTGGAGATCCCACCTGTGAATGGTGCAAACCTCACGTGTGCCAGCTAGTTCTCTAAAAATGTGTGAAATGTGCGTAACTCGTGTGTGACACGGGGCGATGCCGGCCAGCTGGAGGTTTACTGCTCCAGACTGTGCTGTGCCTAACTCAGCTTGAAGCACCAGAACAACTGTAGTTTTTCCAGGTACTTGATAACGATTGCACGGTCCAGGAAAGCCCCTTTGCCCTTTTCTCCAACCTCAACCCAGCTGCTCTGTTGGAAAGCTTGGAAAAGCTGCAGAACCTTGAGGATGTCCTTGGTAGAGGAGAAGTCCTTTGGTTGGGGAAGTCCTATGGATGCCATGGGATCTCCTCTGTCACATCTGACCTCATCTCATGCAGCTGGTACACCAAGGTGCTAGAGGTACGAGATAGCGTTGCCCACCCTGGACCTCTCATAGGCTTGTTCCTTGGGAGCATGCTCAACTGCTATGTATTTTTTGTTGAGCACTGACTTTTTGTAGGCCATGAGGAAGAGCTGTTTGTCCCACAAATTTACTCAGCCATTTCTCAATTCCTTTCTTGCATTTTCTGCTATCTTTTTTATCCTCAGCTAGGGCTTGAAGCAACGTAACTCATAATTGGGTTCAGAAGGGTGGCCCTTGGGGTTTTTGTGTGTGTTTTGAGACACGCAGCCGTTCACACAAGCTGCCCGAATGACTATCCCCCGAGTCCCGGCATCTCCATGGGTTCTACTATTTACGCTCTCAGCCACATTTATCTATGAGTTTTCCTCTGATTGAGGGTTTTCCATGCATATTTTCATTCCTTGCAGGACCTTTCTGCAGATCCTTGCAGGAGCCTATATGTTTTTATATATTATTATGCTTGCAAATGAGGGGATAGAGACTTTTCCTGGATTTTCTCCTTTGGCATTGACATCCATCTGGCCGCTGCCCGTGAAGAGCGATCTGTGGCATCATCTCGATAAGACCTGAGTGCATCTCTGGGGGAGTTTATCATAGTTTTATATTGAGTTTCCCTCAGCGTGTAACTGGATGCATTAATAGTGACATGATCGCAGTGTGACCTGGACTTTAATGGGTTTGAACTTGGAACTGTTTAGACATTAAGAAAAAGCCCTCTCTCCCCACGTGCATCCAGTTTTTAATACGGAAGCCCGAGCTGTAGCAGCTCCGTGGCCGTGTGATTTTCAGCTTTCACTTGAGAAGGGCCAAATAACTGCTAGAAAAACACACTGTTACTCTCCTTACTCTCCTGATGCAGACGTGTGGCTGCCAGAACATGCATGCAGCAAAAAGCTTAAACCTTCTGCTTGGCTTTGCGAGGGGGCAACAAGTCGTGAGCTCCGCTGCAGGGAGCGGATTTTGCAGTGGGTGTCTGCATTTCTCCAGAGCGTGAGCCGGGATTCGGGATCCGTTTCCACCTTGGATTTGGGGTCTGTCTGTGACCTGGGCACTTTTTGTAAAGTACATCCCATCCTGCTCCTGCCCGGCCGTGTCCCCGGGAAGGCTTCCCTGCCTCGTTTCCGCTCGGAAGGAATTCTAGTTGCAGAGTTAGCAGCCACCTGAAAATGGATGGGCACGAGGGAAGGGCTCGTGCCCGTTTTGCTTTAGTGTTATGTGCAGAGCTTGCCTGTAATGATATGGAAGTTAGTCACCTGCCATCGGAGTCATTTCCTTGGAATGATGATAGAGAGCTCCGGAGTAAAAACGTCTCTGTGGAGGGCTACTGGCAGATTTACTGGCCACCAGTTCAGACTAGATTGCCCTTTCTTTTTGGTTGAAGAATTACTATGCACTGAGTTTGCTTATTAAATTGCTGGGTTTCGTTCCGCTGGCGCAAGGCGTCCGTGCCGTGTCGGGCAGTGACATCCCTGCCATGTCCTGCTGCCCGCTCCCGAAAACCAGGACACGTCTGTGCTTGGGTCCACGGAGCAGCAGAGGCGTTACGCTGTGTATGGAATGTTTTTAATGGCCATGTAAATTGTTAGTCCACAGACCACTGCTTTGCTCAGGTTTTTCTTTAAAACATTAATGAGCATTTTAGTTTTGGAGGGAGGGAGAATTTACAAGTAACGATGGCATGGTATTAAAATGCAACGGCTAATGCATATGTTCTGTTGGTTTGCCTTGTCTTATAGGAACATCATTTTTGCCCATCAGTATTAACAATGCAAACACCCTGAAATGCTAATAGCACTAGTAAGCTTTTAATTCCATGGAATTTATTGCTTGCTGTATTTCCATGAATTTATAACACTTTGATTCTTAAGAGCCCCATTTAATCAGTTTTGCCTGGCACCGAACATAATAAACAACTCGCTGGTGCTAAAGTGCCACATGGGGGAGGCTGCTAACAAGAAAGTTAAATGCTTCTGCCACTAGCAGTTTCTTCGCTGTATTTTTCATGAGCTGTTACTACCAGTAATGTACTTTGCTAGCTCTAGAGCAGCGGTTAAGCGCGGTGACAAACCAAGCAGCTCTCGGCGCTGCAAACACCCGGAGATGCCGCAGCTTAAACCAGCTCAGAGGCTCATGATCATTTATAGTGATCAGTGATTTTTGCCTTTTTATTTTTTTTCCCCTCCAATGGTCATATTTTTCTTGATGTCTCAATTTAGGACTTTGAGGACTAAGCAGTGAATGGTGTTCATCAAAAAAGCAAGGTGTGGAGAGGAAGAGGTTGGAGCCTCTTAAAAAGCAGTTCTTGTTTGTTTATGCTGCTTGACCATAAAAGTACAGAAGAGCATCTCAATAGGAAAATACCAGATTTCCAAGTGCTTTAAGGCAGAAAATGTCATTTGAATCTCAAAACTGCACCAACTTTATATAATTACCCTTTTAATTATCCCCAGTGGCCCATGAAATTTGTAAAATAGAGCACTGAGGCTTTGATTTACTTATGTGTTGCACTTTAGTGTTATACTCTTAATGAATATTGTTTAGTACTAATGTCAAGCTGAGATTTCTGCGTATTACAAGGAGGTGCGTGCTACAGAGCCGCTTATTTAGGTGGGACCTGGGGAAACTGTGTCTTGAATAAAGAGTATGTAAAGCAGCAGGCTGTAATTTTGGTTGCTTCAATGGAAACTTTGTTGATTTTCTCCTCTTGGCTCATATGCAGCGTTTTCCTCTCACCTTCTGAACTTAGTTGATGCTCCAACAGGTAAGAACAACCTACAGGGCTGGTTGGGTGGGTTGGACCAGAGGGACGAGCAGCCCAGCATCTCTGGCAAGGGATGGGGCCAGATGCCTCCAAAGGAAGGGGGAAAAGCTTGAGGTTTATTTTCCTTCCAAAATGTATCTTCAGGTTTTTCTGTATTCACTGCTATAACACTTTAGCGTTCCTCTTATCTCGGCATGTGTCGCTCTTGTCATCCTGCTGAACTCCCCATACCGTAGTGTGGCTCCACATGCCATAGGCAATTCATGCAGCGTTGAGCGAAAACTCCTTAAATTTGTTTTTCCAGTTTGTGACTATTCCTGTACATTTATATACACTGTGTATAAACACTGCAGTTGGAGGAGAGAAACAATAGAGAATCTGTCATTTCCCAACTTTCACGTAATAAGGAGAAAATTTGGGTTCAAATCCTGGCTCACATAAATGGCAAGACTCTGTTAATTCAAAGAAGGCCAAGATTTTATATGATTCTTTTTAAGAAAAAAAGAAAAAGACTGCGAATGTTTGGCGTGGATCTGAAATTTAGAAAGGCAACATTAATTTAGTTGTTTACAGAAACACATTTCAGGCACCCGATTTTTGGAATTCAGAAATTTGAATTTATTTATATTTGAAAATATCTTGTTTAAAAGAAGCTCAAGGGAACGACTCGCGAAGGGGCTAATTAAGCACTTTTGTGCCCCGTCTAGCACAAGGGGGCTCCTTTTTTGTTTGTCCCCAGGCCCCGCAGCCATAAACAAAACTAGGAGCAATAATTGGGAGGCCGGATTTAAGCTGCGCTGCCTGCAGAGTGGAGGCCGTGTCGGTTTCAGGGAGTGCATCAGTGCTGCCCTTGAACTTGAGTCTCCTGATAAGGGCAGTGCAATAGCCAGGCCCGTCGCAGCGCGCGCTCCCGGCGCCGCTGCTCTTTGCCAGTTTTCTTTGCCCCGTTTCTCGCGCTCTTTCTGTCCCACAGTCCGGGCAGGGGCCGCTCCTGATGCACACCTTGATTTCAGATATCCAGGTGCTGCTGCTTGGCAGGAAAGACATTGCGGATTTGGTGCGGGAACATAAGATGATAAATTTGTTGTAGCAGGAGTGGTTATTTTGGCTCCATTTTGTGCTATGTGTTATGTTTTCTGTCTCCGCTACCACAGCGCATGAATGCGTCACTCCCGCTTTCTACATGTGTGTGGTATCGTATCATGCTGTGGGCTTAGTACACCAAGCGATGGTAGAATTTAGTGAATTTGCCTGGTTTTTGCTATTGAAAGGGTTGGAAGCTTGCCCGAGCACCAAATTGCGTGGCAGGAGATTACAAAACATTTAGTTTCCAAATCTGATTTTTCCCTTGTGAATTTTTCTCGCTCGCTCAAAGACAAGATTCATCTTGAGCAGCCCTTCCTGAGGTGGTGCTAATAACCATGCTGGAAAATGTCCTGTGGCTTGGAATAACAGCCGCTTGGAAAGAGGACTCTTGTTCCACAACAAGTGTCCTCCTGGGTGCAGTTTTCCGGGAGCAGCCGGTGCGCTGCCAATGCTCCATGTGTCTAACTTCATAGTAATGCACAAGAGTTGGTGGCCATGGGGACCGTGCGCTCGCCGTCAGCGACGCCGCTCCACCAGGACAAGCGTTGCTCCCTGCCATTACAAACCGGCCTGCCGTGTGTCCTTCCGTGCCTAAATATCAACATTTGGGTAAGAATTTGTGGAGAGTGGAGTTGGAAACACAACGCAGAAGGTCAATAAGGAGTGGAGCCCATGGACCCAGTGGTTAGACTTACATGGAGCCACCAGCTGAGGAGGGATGAGGGAGCTGAGCCAAAACAATCCAGTGGGATGGGTGTGGGCATTCTCATCTTCAAAGTTGGTAGGAAATGGTTTACTTAGAAAAATGGGAATTGACGATGCTTTTTTTACCATAGGAGCCAGTTTTTCTGATCTCCTGTAAAGATGAGAAACTTGCACTGGCCTTGAATTTCTGGTGTCCATTTTACTATTTTTCATTAATTGTAGTATTTTTACATTTGTTGACAAATTATATACTTGTGCAGTGCAGCACACCATTTGCTTTCAAGAAAAGAAAGGATGAAAGAAAGAAGCTGTGTTTCCTTTTAAAGCTCCTTGGACGCCTTGCCTATGCCTTTGCGTATTCTTGGCCAACCTGGCTTTGTTTTATATGTTTATGGCGTTTTTTCTTGCACTTTGTGAAATCATTAGCATTAATGGGGATTTGCGAGTGTAACAAGAGGAGAATATACCCCAGAGTGTATTGCTTAATTTCGCTTTGAAGTGGAACGAAGGTGTCCAATTGGCCATATGCTGTGATGTGCTGTCGTCACGAGTACTTTTTGACTCCTTATAGAGTAGGTTAATCTCTCCTAGTGAGCCTACGATTAATCACACTTGATTGTAGATGGCATAGATAGATAGATACCACCTTTAAAAGGGCCAGCAAGCTTCTGAGATACTTTTTCCAAGCCAGAAGCAGTAGATGCGCAATCTAAAGGCACAAGAACCGTTTGCCCCGCAAAAATTGTGCGCTCACATGATTAGTGAGGTTTGGTATTAAATTATTTGAGCTCTGTGCATAAATATGTACCGAGAGAAGTCCCGCGCCTGGGGGTTTTGAAGGCGCTTTTCCTCGTCGTGGGCCGGCTGCTGGGATGCGGATGAGGGCAGCGTTATTTCAGCAGAGCTCCGCGCGGTTGGAGAGCTCAGGCTGCCCGTGTGCCCACCCAGGGCAACGCTCCTCGTGTTTTATGGGTGGACTTTGCAGCTCGACTGGAAATAGGGCCACGGCAAACACCAAGGACGCCTCCGAAATACCCCCGCGCCGCAGACCGTCCCCGTTCGCGTGCGGCTGCTGCTTGAGACGCAAGCGCCTGTTCTCGGGGTGCCTGGCTCCCCGCAGCGCAAAGCTGCAAAATATCTCTGCAGTCTTGCGCTTGGATATTTTTTTTATTTATTTTTTTACTGTGTTTTTCTCACTCTGGTGTTTATTAACATCTTCCTGATGTCCGGTTACAAGGGATGGACGCATAAAAGTTTACGTGAAAATACATTTCTCTTTAAGTGTCCTGTCCTTGCGATTGCATCTGTGGCTTTAAACCAAAACCAATTCCATCCTGCTCCACCTTTTAGCGCTCAGAACTGCTGGCGAGAGAGGAGCAGGGCTTGACTTGCATTGAAAATCCACCTTGTCCTGTTCATTTCCCACTTATCCTAGGAACCACTTATCCAGGCGTGGAGGTGCCACAGCTTGGATCCAGCTTCTGGTTTGCAATGGTTTGCCAGGGAATTTTGCTGTTTCCATTTCTAAGGGTTTCTGGTCTACTGCTGTGAAGGGAAACATGGATCCAGCAAGCACTGGTGGTGCAGGCAGGTCCTGCGCAGAGTCAACAAATAATAATGTTTGCAACCTGGGGTGTCTTGGGCTGAACACAGGATGTTTTCCAAATATGATTTGAAATCATGCCCGCCAGTTAGCCAAAAAATATTAAAAACCATTAAAATCGACTGCAGCGACGTGTAAACCGAGTGGAAGGGGCATTTCTTGCGTTGCTTGTCTCTTTCTGAGGGCAGCGCTGGCTGCAGAGCAGCTCCTGTGGGATTTGGGGTGGTTTGCGAGGAGGACGTGGATGTTGCATGTCACGAAAGCAGAGACCACCGGGGAAGGATCCTGTCCGTGCAGCCAGGCGGCACCGCTGGTGCAGGGCTGTCACGTGCAGCCTTTTAGGAACATTAATGATTATTTCAGGTACCCTCGGCGGGGCATGTGTACTGTTGTGTTGCCTATTGCAAGAGCAAATCAAAAGGCAGACCTTTTCCCAGTTCAAAAGGAAATATGATTAGTGCCTCTCTTCTGTGCTCTGTAGGTCTCACAATCTTTGGTATAGCTCAGGAATTAGAGGTCTAAAAACTGATGCAGATAAGCCGCTGAATAATTCCTTTGGTCATCCAGGAAATTGACAGAAATGTTGGGAGGACATCCCTGGAAATGTCTTTTTTTTTTTTTTTTTAACAGAAATGGTAAAATCTGTCATTAGCATTAGTGAGATCAGGGTAGCACAGTGTGCAGTGCCTAACCCTGAGACTTTAACCCCAAACTCCATGCAAAACAAGGCAGGGCCTTAACTTCAGAGGTCTCCTCGCCAAGATCCCGACAAAGTAAACAGCATGACACTTAATTTATCTACCCCAGAAACATGAAGGGCTCAGTCGACCTGATGGGATCTGTGGTTCCAGGGAGTCTAGGTATTTAAAACGTGATGCTCAGCTTGCTAAGCCATCCCCTGCAGCTTTCCTTAGTGCATAAGATATGAAAAAATCTCCTGTCCTGCAAAACAGATATTAAATTGGATACTCTTTCACCCTGCCATGATAAGAAACGCGGCAGAGAGATGCAGGAAAATGGAATGCTGCTTAGAAAGAAAATATATTTGAATCTAACATAAAAATTGGTGAGATAGGAGGATTTTCAGTGCTAGTAGCAATGCCGTCCCCAATGAGTTACTGAAAATTCAACTCTCCCTGTAGTTTTTGCACTGGATTGTGAATAAAAATGGTTGTGATTGATGAAGCGTTTGGTGTCTCACTGTAAGTTGGTCAAGAGGGACTTTTAAATCACCCAAATGAAATATTGCATTATCATGAGCAGTAATATGTAACTGCTAAGTAAGCCGTTGCTTATCATAAGCTCAGGCTCCTCCAGAGCTCTACCCATGAAGAACCCGGCGGGCAGCCCTGGTGGCACTCGCAGAGCCTGGCTGGGAATGCTGGCCTGGGATGTGCCCACGCTTCCCAGCGGGAACAGGGGGATTTGGGAAACTGCAGATCCCAAACCTTGCAGGGAGCAATTCAGCTGTGGCGATGGGGCAAGAGGGATGTTTTCCCTTTGGAAAGCGGCTGGAAGGAGGACAGGGCAATATGCCTTTGTTTCCTGAAGGGCACGGACCCATTAGTCAGATGTGGGAAGCCTTAGCTATAAATTACTCCCTCCTGTACAGGGGTTGCTACCTAGTTTTATTGCATATTGGGTTTTCTTTCTTTCTTTTCTTTTTTTTTTTTTCTATAAAGCTTTTTTATCAATTCCATGCGTAAGAGATGAGAAAACAGTTGATGTTTCATAGGAAAACAGCAACAGAGCGTTCAGAAAACTTAATTTTTAGATTCTTTACAAAAACCTAGAAAGAGGTCAGTGTTGTTTCTAAGGAAAAAAATAAAAATAAAAGGGAGGCTTCCAGAGTAAAGTGCTCAACATTTCCTGTTGAAAACCCCCCTGTACCCCCTATGATTGAATAGCAAGCACCAACCCAACTGCCTGGAAGTTTTCTGCATCCAGAAGCATTCGTGAAGACCTTGCGGCTGCTTCTCGTAACAGGGTTAGGGAAACGGATGCTGCCTGGGCGTTTAACAGCTGTTTGCCAAGGAACCTCTGGATGCTCCTTGGGATGTTTTGGAGCGAGGATGGAGAAGAACGGGCAGGAGCTCCCGCCAGGGCGTGGGATGTTGCTCTGGCCATACCTGCACCACCACAGGTCTCCAAATCCCTCCTGCCTCCAAGTGGGGCCAGGGCTCTGTAGTGCACAAAAAAATGGATATCTTACCCCAAACTTGGTGTGCTGGCCAGGCGGTCGCGGTTGACATCTCTCCTGGTCCTCGTCTGCTCGTTTTCCTGCCTCCCGAAGCGGCGTGTGTCTCCTCGCTATTCAAATCTGGTGGTTTCTCTTCCCCTTCGCCACAGCCTGGGCACTCGCGTCCCTCCCACGGGCGTCTCTCCATGGCTGGTTTTTGAGCCTGGTGCCCCGAAGCGTGGGGGAAATGGCTCAACTCTGGTGTTTTTTGCTGAGAACGGGGTCATTAAGGTGGGACGTGTCTAGTGGCCGGCTCTATAGGGCCACCGTGGTGGCTCCCCTAGGGTGTCTGGCCCCGCTGCTGTCCCCACGATGGGCAGGAATCCCAACTCTTCCACCCAAAATGCAACCCACAGGCGCTAAACTTTCCTCCAAAGAGGAAAGCTTGGTGTTTCCTTGACAGAGCCGATTCTGCAGCTACTAATTTATTACAGCAATTTAAGAAACAGACGTCTGTCTGACATGTGCCATGTAGTTCAGGAGGTCACCGGTGACATCATACTTAAAATGGTTATCTTTGCAAACCGTGCGTTTTGGGTAAAAGCTTTTATTTATAGTCAGTCATTAAAATCGAGACCTGATATTTACTTTTCCTCTGATTAGGTTAAAGAGTGAATATGAACAAAAAGTCTCCCTCGCTTGCCACGGTACAGCTCGCCGCCGCCCTTTCCGAAGGTCTCACGTTAAACCTCACGTTACGGGCTCAAGTGCTAGGTTTTATTTAATACAGTCGCGTTGGATTTTTTCCAGTGCTGAGGCTGCATTCGGAGCTGATCCTGGTTGTCCGGGATGTGTTTTATTCCTTACCAGTGGCCCGTAGGCCGCTGTCTTCCTCGCTGGCTTTGCCAGCAGCGTCGCTCCGAGGCTTTTCCACTTGCTTCCACAACCCCTCAATATTGGGCAGCTATAGAAAAACTGCAATGACGATGAATTTCGATCCCAAATTATAAATTACCAGCTGGCTCTACTGCACAGTGTACTTTCTTAATATTATTATTATTAATATATTTTTTTGGCCAGATCTTACTGCTAAGATCACTGGCCCATTTCAATTTTTATTGAAACAAATAAACCCAATAAAAACACTTACGCTGAGAGCTGAAGCTCCACAATAAAAAAAAAATAAAGAAAAAGAAAAAAATTATCCAGTATTGGATTTATTGATTTATTTATTTACTCCAACTGGAAAATTGAGTATTGTGTTAATGTATTTTATAAGAATCACAGTGCTCGATGAAATGGCTAATTTATTTTAGCGTATACATAAATAGCTAGCAATTTTCAGTGAGACAGGCTAATGAAAATGATGCTATGAAATTGTCTATACTATGAGGAGTGATGGAGTCAAGTTATTATTGGTTGAGTGCTAAGACGTAGCGAACTGGCCCTCATGTCTTTGAACTTTTGAACTGCTACTTGGCTGCGTGATTTATTGATCCGGGTATCGGCGTGTTGAGTTAACTTTTTATTTTTCCCGGGGACGGAGGGGTCGCGCATGCAGCACGGATAAGGGACATGCTGGATGGTTTTACGGCTCTTCGGCTTGGGGAGTTAGCGGGTTTGGAGAACCTGGGCTCAAGGTTTCCTGCAGGTGACACAGGTGCCGTCGGATGCCGATTGCTGCCCTCGAGCTGAGCACGCGGATCCGGCCGCGTGTGCCGTGTTTGCGGGAGAACCGTCGCTGTTGCGCGGAGCGCGGCCTCCGGCGGCCGTGCTCTGTTCCCTACCCAAAACCTGCCTCGTGGGCAGCTTATTCCTGCCGGCATCCCGCGTGGGGACGTGTAAACCTGGCACGTGTCCTGCCTGCAGCTCCCCGCTGCGCTGCCCGCAGGTGTCTGGCCCGCCACGCTCCGCTCGGTCCGGACTTGGGACAAGAGCTACCGAGATCCCTTTGCGTGGCCACAAGCGCGTTCCTGCCGTGGGACTCGGGGCACCGGCTCTGCTTCTGATTAAACCCCAGAGCCCGGCACCTGCCTTTTACAGTCGCCTCCAAGCGCTTCATCCCATAAACCCAGCGCCCGCGTGGGGCATCGCGCCTCCGTGTGCCTCCGCGCGCCCCGCTCCCGCCAGGCCCGCCTGCACCCGCTTGTGCCTGGCTCTGAAAGTCGCCGCGAGGCTGCGGCCGCGCGCGCATTTTATTTGTATTTCCTAGCGACCGAGCCCGCATGGCTTTATTTGGATGTTGCAGGAGCTCCCCGCCGGGCCCGCGGGCCTTCTCGGGGCAGCTCTGCAGTGAGAAATTTGGAAGCTGCCAACACTTGTGCCCCCCCGCCTCCACCTTAAAAAAAAAAAAAAAAAAAAGAGGAAAAAGGGATTTTTTTTTAAAAAAAAGGGCCTGTTTGCAGCAGCCAAGAGAACTCACGGGAAAGGCCACAAGCGGGACTGACCCCGGTGCTGCGAGCTCGAGAGAAGGAAGGAAAGCAAGCAAAAAAAAAAAAAAAAAAAGAAAAAAAAAACAGAGAGAAATTTCCATTTCATCGCAACTCTGTTATTGTTTACTTTGCCGTGCACATCCTAATATGGTTCCCTCCCCGGCAGGGCGGCCGCGCCGCGCGAGGGGCCCCTGCGGGGAGCGACTCCCGCCGCCGCCGCCGCCGCGCGCACAATGAGGCGCAGCGCGGCCGCGCCGGGGGGGCCGCGGCACGCGGCTTCTTAGAAAAAAAAATATATTATTTTAAAAAATCGCTTTTAAAATTAGTGTTATTTAAAAATATTTAAAAATATTTTATTTTTAAAAAAATTAAAGATATTTTAAAGATATCGTAAAGATATTTTAAAATATTTTAAAAATATTTTTAAAATATTTGATTTTTCCCCCTTTCGTCTTCTTTTTTTTTTTTTAATAAAATAAGCGAGGGAGCCGCGCCGCGGAGCGCACCCCGCGCGCCGGGACGGCCCCGCGCGCAGCGCCGCCCCGCGCTGCTCCGGCTCCTGCTCCTGCTCGCGCTGCGGCGGCGGCTCCGCGGAGCGGCGCGGAGCGCAGCGGCCGCGGCTCGCGCAGCACAACAAAGGTAGGTGGTTGTTGCGCGGCTCCCGCCGGGGGAGGGACGAGTTATTTTTGGAGGGCAGCGCGGCGCCCTGCGTGACTGGCTGACCTAAAAGGAGAGGGGGAAAAAAAAGAGAAGAAGGAGGGAAAAAAAAAAAAAAAATCCTCCGCGGAGTCGAGGAAGGAGCGGGCGGCCCGCGAGCGCAGCGAGGGCTGGTGCAACTTAGAGAAAGCCGCGTCCCCCTCCACAAACCCTCCCATCAGAAACCGCTCTGAAAAAAATGTGCTGCTGAGAAAATCTTGAGCGTCCTGATTTATTCTTTTAAATGCGCTCTCTCTCTATATATATCTGCATATTTTTTTGCGCTGGGGATGTTCTGGGCGCCTGCTGCTCGCACAGCGGCCCTGCATTTCTGTGCATCTCCCAGAAGCAGCTCCTGGATTTCAACTTTCCACCGGGCACGATGTGAAGGCGCCTTCCTGGGGCTGCGCTGCCCAGAGAGCAGTTGGGGCATTTCTTAAACCATCTCTTTGTCATCTTTTCTTCTTCCTTTTTCTTTTCTTTATTTTTTTTTAATGAAGTCTGCCTGTTATTTAGTCATGGTGGATTTTTTTTCCCTGAAAACTGAAATGCATTTCGGTGTTGCCCTGCTTTTAGGTTTGCATTGAAAATTGAGGAAAAATAAGGATAAAAAGCATCCAGGAGGATCCCCCAGTGCAGCTCCTGTCCGGGGGCTCCCGCAGACCTGCCCACTTTCCCGGCACCAAGTACGGGAGCAAATTCATAATTTAGTGCAGTGCAGATGAGTCCGCGGTGATAGGTATGATGAGTATTATGTAACTTAATAAGAAATACATTTTTGATGGTAAGGGCAGACACTGCATATATACCAGCTCCAGGGAAGCCTGTGGAAGAGCCTCTTTAGTCCCTCACTCCTGCAGGATGTTATAAGGGAAGCAGCTTCTTCCTAGACGGAGTGTGATTCACAGTGTCTCTCAAATACCTGTTGTCTATCCGGTTCCTTCGCCGGCTCTCCCTCTCCCTGATTCCTTTCCCAATTTATTATGGGATCTCTAGATTTTTTTTTCTTTAAGTTTAAGGAAGTCTCAGTTCCCAAACAGAACAGGATGGCTGAGCTTTTATTTTCTTTCTTTTCTTTCTTTCTTTCTTTCTTCTTTTTTTCCTTAGAATATTATTTCCTGCCTCTTCCTAGATTCCTAGAGATTCCTTTCCTCTATCTTTTTAATTTATTTTTTCTACTGAGGCAAGCTTGTGCTAATCCCTTGTTCTTTCTAAAATGCAGGGCCAAGTCCTACCACATAAATAAACTTCTGTGCCCCCAAACTTTTATCCCATAAAGCTGCCAATGGCTTGCTTTTAAATTAAATTAAAACTCAGCAACGATAAACAGAAATAAATGTGTTTCTTTCACCCC
This sequence comes from Tinamus guttatus, assembly GCF_059628265.1. NCBI lineage: Eukaryota > Metazoa > Chordata > Aves > Tinamiformes > Tinamidae > Tinamus > Tinamus guttatus. The sequence goes on along the minus strand of NW_028289081.1, from coordinate 556,061 downwards.
ACTTCTTTTTTAAATCAAAGGGTGTCTTTTTTTAAAGACTTTTTTTTTTTTCTTTTTTTCTTTTTGGGCCATGTAGGGGATGATAGGAATTAGTAGCCTTTAATTAGACGTGGAGATATTCACATTTTGCAGGGATTTATGTTAGAACATGGAATGGCGGGTGGCTTGTTTCCTCATTATGAATACTCCCTGCACATAATGAGGTTCATCATTAGTTGATGGAGTGAATTTGCCCTAGCTCTACCTTGAAAGGCACATAATTTACATACTACTTCAGAGCTTACGCTTTAATGGATTCCTCGATGAATAAAATGAAAAGCTACTTTCTTTAAATTTTTGAACAGTGTTTTGATAATACGGATTTAATAAGACATTCAATTTCCTTGTTAAGTATATTTGAAAGTGCATTCCCAATTTTAGTGCAAAAGATGCTTCTCCGCGATGCGGGAGCTGGTACCGGCGGTACCGGGGCCCGCACGGATGCGGCCAGGCCTCGTGCGGGGTGCACGGGATGCAGCGGGTGCCGCTGACCGCGTGCCGGCCCAGTGCCGGTCCTGCCTTCCCGAGGCTTCTCCTGCCAGGCCGGTGCAGCTAGGATAAACGGGAATGCTGGCTGCCTGGCGCCGCAGCATCCTGCTGGCTTTTCCCAGCCTCCCAGGCTCCGGGATGGAGGGATGTGTTCCGGGCCTGGGCATCAGTGGGAGGGTGGCGCGGGTCTTGCCGTGATGCTCGCGGAAGCGGCTGAAAAGCCAGAGGACGTGCAAAAAAAAAAAAGAAAAAAAAAAAGGAAAAAAAATGGCAAATCAGCGAAGGCTTGTTTTGATAGAACACTTTATTACCTGAAAACGAAGAGCATATATTAACATTAATAGAATAGTCTGTGTCACTCTGTTTTTTAGGTAATTTACCTCAGCTGCAGACCTGTCGGCTTCAAAATCTTTCCCTGTTCTAAAACATATATTTGTTTAGGGAGTTTTCATTGAAGTGTACATGACAATTACAGCTGTTCATTAACAAAATTGGGTATTTGTTTTAAACTTTAACCAATCACTTTGATATGCTAATTATGGTGTAATTTAATTTGAGCCCTGTAATGATGATGCCGTTATTATGGACATAAATGATGCAGTTAAGCTGAGAGTAATCTCATTTGCATACTGTACATGCCAGTAAATTAAGCCCTTTCTTCGACTGCTTCAGCTTTAATTTTCCACTTCTTTTCACACAGCGCCTTTTCAGCCGGTCTCTTATAAGCCCACTTTGTAATAGTGCTGATGACTGTTTGATGTGGAGAGTTGCGGCACCACAATAATGCAAGACACAAGATGTAACATTTAAAGGATTCATTATCTTACTGAGTGTTCGTTGCTTTAAGAAGCCGGGATTAACGAGGGTGCAAGTGTCCTCTCCGTGGAGCAGCGCAGGGCTGCCCATAAATAACTGCAGCCTGGTTTGTTCTCCCCCACCCTCCTTTTGGGGTTTTTTTGGTATATTCAAAGTGTCTCCGTAAGGCCTTTCAGCATTTTTCAGCAATAAACCCCAACACCACAATAACCTTTTTTGCGCCACGTAGAGTGTTTGACCTTTACTGTAGGATGCTCTACGGTGGGCCACTGTTGCAGAAAAGTTCCCGGGTATAATTTACATTTTAGCGAGCACATCAGATCATCACTCAGATGAGACGTGCGGGCTACAAGAGCTGCCCGTGTGACATACACTAATGCAGAATTAAAATCTGTGCTGCTGGTGTAGCTCGTTTGCTTTAATCACTGTATTTTTTTCCTTTGGTGGCTCCTACATGGCTTAAACTTAAGATGATATTAAGTGAATTTTGATTTTTTTTTTTTTGAAATGACATTCATGTGGCATTATGCCTCCCAGCATTAATCAAAAACCTGGGTTTCAACCCTGTAAAAGTCACTCAAGCCAATCAGAGAGGAGCAGAATAAGTGCTTGCTCAAATGGTTAATCTTTTCCCATTTGCCCTGTTGGCATTGAACTGAAGTATTCTCTTAACGCCGCAGCATACAAAGAAATCATGTGAAATAAACAGGGTGCTTTTTATAGCTCCTTACTCCCATGGTTAGATATTTTCCTAGTTTAATACCTCTGGAAGTGAAGTCGAGCTGGCTGCGCGGAGAGCCACCGCCATGGCCGCGTTCACTGGGGAGCCTCGCTGAAACACCGCCATCCTGCCTGTGCGTGGGGTCCTGTGACCAAAAGTAGCTTGTGTGGTTGCCCACCAAGCGTGCGAGTTGATCGCTTCCCGGGTACAGGGTGTAGGAACTGCTGCTGTCCAAAGCCCGCGCCTCGGCCCGGCCTCCACCCCTCGCGGCACGCAGCAGGCGAGCGCAGGCCTCGCCGCTCGCCCGCTCCCGGCCTCGGATGAGACTCCGCGTTTTATGGGTCTCGCCTGCGCTTTGTCTCGGCTCCGCATTTCTCGCATGCTGTCTTGTTCCTGGACGTTGCTCCCAGCATCCTAGCCATTCGTGTGTGCCGGCTGCTGCCTCTTGGCCACCTGACGGCCCCATTGAGTTTGCTCCCGATTTTGGCATTGGGAACGTGGTGATCGTTCCCGATGAGCTGCTGCTTTGGCCATGCCGGAGCGTAGGCGTTCAGTCCTCCCAATGCTTCTGCACGGAAAGGGCCTGCAGGAAGGACATCCATTGAGACAAGTAGAGTTGAGATGGTAGCATCAGCCAGCTAGCCCCTTGGTGAGACTCAGCGTGGATCCCCATGTCAAATCTTTGTGTCCGTACCTGAAACAAAACGTTTCAGAGAAGAAAAGGCTTCCATGGTTCCTGTTTGGTGGCTGTCCATCTAGAAGCAGGGCTTGCAAATGGTTGGACATGAGAGATGCCTGCCAGCAGCATCTCCACGCTGCCCTTGGTGCTCGGAGCCCGTAGCTCTTCAGGCGGCCTGTGAACCAGGTACCTGCCAGCTCCCCATCGTGGGGACACGGAGGGAAAGCAGAGCGATGCAGCCCAAGCTCTCCCTGGCCACACCTGCAGGTCAGAGATTCCTGAGTAATTTCGGAAAATTTCAGCCTCTAAAGGCCATTAAGAATTTTTGACTTCATGTCTTTTAGCGAGACCTTCTCTTTCTTTTAAAGATAATGTAGGTATTGCTTTAGGATGCCATAGGCTGTGCAGGAGGTGGTAGTGGAAATCTTCAGTTTCAGTAGGAACGGCTCTACTAAGCACCTGTCTCTTGGGTCATGCAGAGATTTCAGGCCCAGGCAGGCAGATAAAAGTGCAGTGGCCTGAAAGGTGAGATAAGAGAATCTCTTTGGGTGCTTTTTAGTGTTTCTTGGATGTAACGATGACACAATCTACGGCGCAGAAACTTTGGTGTTAATCTTCTTGGGAGATAAAAATATTTCTTCCAAAGTCATTTTAATACATCGCCCTTAAAGAAGCAGTGTGTTGTAAGAGCTGTCTTCAAAGGCGGTTTCAGGTGCAGTTTTCCTACCCTCTTTGTCCTAACAAAACCCATATCCTTCCTCCCCTCACAGGACCTTTTCAGTTCATTCTGGATAAAGAAACTCGTTTATGAAGAAGATTTTCCCTGTATCATCCTCCCTCTTTAATCTGGTCCTGGATTGCAATTATCAGTAAGTTTCTCCATTCCACACTTTCCAACCTATGAACCTTTTCAACTCAATCAGGTGGGAAATTAAAAGGGATTCCTGCTCAAACACAGTACGGTGCAGTCCTGTTGGAGGGTCTCTGTGATTTGGGATTGCTGGTTTCAAAGGTAGCTTTTGCACTGGGTAATTTCTGCTGCAGAAAGTTCCTTTGAGGAGGCTGGAGTTTCATGGGAGATGGACTTCTCCAGCTTTGTTTCCCAACAGCTTTGTTCTTACTGTGTCCCGGCCAAGTGAGCGTGTCTTCACAGAAATACTTTTGGTTGGGAGCGAAGCCACTGAACCACTCTCCAGTATTGTGACTACACCAGATTAAAGAGTAATCATATGCTAATATGCTTACCCCTTCAAAGTCACGGGGATCAAGATGTAGAAACAAAAATAGACCTCTGATCTCTATCTCAATAATGTTTTATGGCTTCGAGTCTCTTACTTGTATCCAGAGAAAAAGGTCTAGAAATTTATGATTTTATTTGTTAATAGCCAAGGAAAAGAGCTTTCTATCAGTGTGAAATATCAAATTAGCCTTTGGGCTTCCCATATCCGATGGAACCAAGTTGGCTGCAAGTTCCGGAGAATGCAGAATCCTCGTTTCCTTTCCCGTTGTTGTGTTCGTATTTATAGACATAGATTTTCACGGCTCTAGGTGGTGGACAAATATCTGGTGAGAAAACCCTAGAAAGTGTCCGCAGCAGCTTTGCTTTCCCAGCATGCAGAGACTCTGCTCGCAGGTCGCCCGTGCCAGGCAGCCGGCTCGCAGCGGCAGCACCTTGGAAAGGGTGATGTTTTGGAAACCTGAGTGAACCTACCTGTTGCTACTGGTCCTTGGTGTACACAAAATAAAAATAGTACCAGTCAGGTAGCTGTTGGGGTTTTATTTTTTTAATCTGCGAACCTTTAGTTCTTTTGGCTGCGTGTGCCTGAGCAAAAGTCCTTAGTAAAAGGACTCGGGATAAACCTACTGGCAGGGCGTGCCCTTTCCGTGTCCCAGCCTGGGCTAAATGGAGCGCTGCTGAGAGAGGCTGCTGCTTTTCTTTCTCTTGAAGGACCACGGGTCGCTCGGCCGCGCGGATGGTGGAGGTCGCAGGGGAGCTGTGAAGGGCCCGGCTCTGCTCTGATGTGCGCACGCTCCAGGTGCAGCTCTTCAGCCCTGCGTGTGTTGCACTTGGCTCCATGTTGGTTTCTCCTCCAAATAAAACACTTAGCCTAAGGATGGCCTTTCGAAAGATGATGATGTTTTTTTTCTTTTTTTCCAAAGAACTGCAAATTCTTGAGCTGGGCTGCTTGTGTAGTTTCCTGAGAGCATCACTTTGAGGAAGCTAACTGAGAACAAATGCTGCTTTCAGGTGCATGGCCTAAATCAAAAGCAGCTCTGTTTGTGTGCCCTGAGGTTCGTCAAGGTTTACACCATTATTAACAACCCCACGGACTCGGGCAACGCTGTTTTGTTTCGCACGTGGGATGGGGAGAGGCTGCTGGTCCCGCGCGCGTTGCTGCACCCGGAGAGGCGCCACGAGCGAGCGGTGTTTCCTGGGGTGGCTCTGGCAGTGCCTTCGTTGTGGCCAAGGCCGGAGCAGGCAGAGGGGCTGCCGAAAGTCGTGTCCCCAAGTACAGATGTGTGTGTGAGAGAGCTGGGCACTGCAGAAGAGAGGGGCCGCCTGCCAGAAGGGGAAACTTGCTGGTTTCCTTGCAAACAGAACTTACCCTCGGACTTTGGGAGGAACAAGACGGCTATGTATGAAAAATTTCCAAGCTTTGCGCTGAGTTAGGACTTTCCATGTATGCTCAGCAAAGCTCGGAGACCCACAGCGCAGCCGTTCCAGCTGCGGGATATTACTGGGGATCACTGGTGTCTTCTTTGGGAAGACAGCACTGAGTCTGCTTGGATGTGCTACAAGCTGGATGAAGGAAGCCAGCCTGGTGCTTCCCAGAGCACCACCTCTGGGAAGCTTTACATTGTTTTGAGGATGAAGCAAATACAAGAAGGAAGAATGAAATGATAACAAGTTAAATTGGTGCCAAATGAACTGAATTCCATGGGCGTGCAGTAAAGGGGAACTCGGATCCTCTGGTTTTTCCTTGGAAAGCAACTTTCTGTCTTGAGAACCCATGTGCTGGATGACCATATAAATGTGGTTAAACGGCATGGGATTCTGATCAAAGGGGCAATTAGGAGTAATAAAATAGGAAATAAAATTATTGCAACCATTTCAGATCTTATAGCCAAGGAGAATCTTAGCAGCTAGATGGAGAGAAAAACCCTAACATTAGAAGAATAAAGGAAAAAAAAAACAGATTTTAGCTTGCTCGGCTCTATAGAAAAAGATCTGGAAAGTAAAAATATATTTCCTAGAAGAAAGCACTGAATTCACAAATAAATATTAGTTAAAGGGTTGGCTGAGTCAACTCATAGCAGAAACTGAATTAAAAACTTCTGTGCAGGCAAATTTACAGAAGTTAAAACAGTAGCTGGGTTATTTTCATAAAATGTCCAGCACATATGCTGCACTTGCTTTTATTGTTCACTGTTATGGTGTCATGTCTGGCTAGATTTTGCTTTGCTACACACCTCCGCCCCCTAACAAACTGGCCCTATGTATGTATGGAGAGGGAATATAAGGAAATAAGCTGTGTGACAGTGAACTTCTGTTTTTTTTTTTTTTTTTTTTTTTATGTGCTTGGCAAATGTGTTTTAAGCGTGGTGGAAGTACATGGTACAGTCAAGTGTTTGAGGGCATGTTTTACTCCTAGAAATGCACGCATTGGGGCTTTTTCATTGCGTTAATTTTTTTTTTCTCTCTGCAAAGAAATCCCTAGCGTTTTCGAGGCGAGTGCGGGGATGCTGCTGGCACGCCCGGACAGGGCTCGGAGCCCCTTGGGATGGACTTGCCATTCCGGGTCCTCGCTCAGAGGGCGGGAGTTAATCCCGTAGTAGTCGGGTGCTTTGGGATAGCCTCTCCTCACCTCCCGCGGGATCGACGCTGGGCTCTGCCCAGACACATAAAGTTCTTCCGAGGTGATGTGGACCTGTCAAGACCTCGCGTCATGGTCTCCCATGGAACCTTTTCTGTGGAGTTTCTTGGAGGAAACGGTGCATTTGTAAGGATCCATCCTTCCTCATCTCCTCTCCTTCCCTGTTTGTCACTTCCTGCAGCAGCCAGGTTTGGATGCCTCTCGGGATCCAGCTGATCCCATAGCCTTGCACGATCCCACATTTGGTTCCCTGCAGGATGCCAAAGCCTGGCTAGAGTCAGCCATGCCCGTGTTCACCTCAAAAATAGGAATAAAAGTCCAGCCTCATGGCCGAGCTCTCCACGGACCTGGGAACACCTGGCTGGCATTGCCGCTCGAGCAGCTTGGGCCAAAAATCGCCCTCCTGTCCCATGGCCCTTCCCGAGGGTGGGAGAAGGTCTCCAGGGCACGGCAAGGAAGATGTGTGTTTTATTCCTGTTAACCCGTGGCTTCCCTAGACCTCGATATGTGCTAAACGCCCTGCCAAACCCCGGCCTGCATCCTGCTAGTAAAACTGCTCGTGTGCTTTCCAGAACAGCTGCGAGCCCCAATTAAATCCTGTGTGTAAGGCCTGACAAGCCCCCGGTAGAGCGAACGGGCCGGGCCCTACGCGATGCTGCTCTTTGCTGTTCACCTGCAGGTACCTCCTCCTTCCCCGCTTTGCTCGAGCGGGAGCACAGGAGGCCGCGATGCTCTAGGACTCCCCGCTCCAGAAAACCGCGGGAGAAATGCTCCCTCGCATTTGTCTTTGGGGCGGAAAAGCGCGGTGGATTAATCCTCTTTGGAAAGAGATTAGGAAATGTTCTCTCCTCCTCCCTGCTAATGTAAGAGTAGGTAATGTTTATTCTTTCTTTATTAACTACAGACGTCAGAGAAAAGGGACTGTTGCCCTTTGATTTTATTTACAAGGCAGAAGTGAAAACCCGTTTGATCATATCGTGGCTGTTTAGCTTCAGTGTAAGAGTGGAAGGGAACCTGTTCCCAGGTCCTATCATGTCTAAACACAATTTTGCTTCTCTTTAGTTATCTTTGAATTTTAAATGCTACCTCCTTGGCCTTACTTATTTGTCAGGTTGAGTGGAATTGATTTGTGCTCCGCTTATGGAAATAAGCTCTTTAAAATGAAATTGTCTCCGAGAACCGGGGAATTTTTGTTGCTGTCAACTTCAGAAAGCAGGGATTGCACAAAAAAAAAAAAAAATGTTGCCGAGCAAAAGCTGCTTGGAAAACTTGCGTTTGCTTCTCAGGGAGGAAAGAGGAGACCTGGGGTTTGACAGGCTCTCGTTGGCAGATGGGTCCGTGGGCAAGATGGGCTTTCCCTCTTTCCTCCTCTCCTTATGTGCTGGGAACGGCGGCCCTTGCTGCCCGGGGCTCGCTCGCCGTGTGAGCCCAGCATCGCCCCGAACGCCCAGGCGCAGGAGCAAGGATTGCAGCAACCACCTGCCGGCTGCAACGACCTTAATTCGATTTTTCAGGGATTCCTTTGAAAGCGATAGTTGGTAATAAAATAAATGAAGAGCTTTCAGCTGGCCACCGGTTGCTCTTAAGAGAGCAGCGTGCCGATCCCCGCTTTACTTGGCAATCCTTTCGCCGTGGTGAATTGAAAACTGTCTGATTTTGCAGGACTTTAGCCCCTGTTTTGCGCCGCTGCTTCCAAAATCACCGCTCAGCTCCTGGGCAGGGGTTTGGCGCTGAGGAAGCCCCGGGCCCTTGTGGTGACAGAGCTGGAGGGCTGCAGGCTCCACACGCTGCAGCGGCTCCGCTTCGGCCAGCGCCGCTTTGGGCTCTGGCATCCTGATCTCTCCGTAGACCCTTAGGTAACTTAGAGCTGTTTGGGAAGCGTTAATTCAGTGCCCAGCGCAGTATCCGCCGTAATCACTGGCCCTGCTCAGATATATCATGT